>NW_004955453.1:12191437-12260429 GCF_000276665.1 Chinchilla lanigera
TGTGTGTGTGTGTGTGTGTGTGTGTGTGTGTGTGTGAAAGAGAGGGAGAGATAGGATCTCCCTTAGCTGACCAGGTTGGGGTTGAACTTCAGATCCATGTGCCTCAGCTTCCCAAAGTGTTAGGATTATAGTCATGGGCTACCACGCCTGGCTACCAGTCCCTTCTTTGTGCTTAAAGTGTCTTCTCATAAAACTGTTGCTGAGGATTGACATAGCAAACAAGCAAGAAACCGGACAGAAAAGAGGGCTACACCTGGAAGAGAACTGTTGATCTTGTCCCTTGAGTACTGTGGTGGATTGACAACTGGTGGTCAATTTATAACACCCAGATGAACCGAGTAAGCATTGTGCTGGGTGTGGAAGGCCCACCTGAGGATTGTTGCCAGCAGCATAAGAGGCAGAACTGGAGAAAAAGAAGAAATGCTGTTGGGAGTTGAGAGAGGCTATTGGGAGCTGGTAGAAGCAGTTGTGTGCTTGTAGAAGCTGTAAGGAGTTGTTGGTTTTCTTGGAGGAGCTTATCATGCTGGCTTTCCTGATAAACTCAACTGTTCTCATTGTCCAAGGAGCTTGGGACCTTGTTGTTGCTGAGAAGGGCTGTGGTTCACTTTGAGGGAGCTCTGGTCCTCACTTTGAGCATTGCTCCCTGGCTCTGGAGGGGAAGATGGTGCACGGCTCAGTCTCCTGGAGAAGCTTGTAGTGCTGGTTTTCCTGATGGGAACCTGCTTTCCTCATCATCTGAGGAGCTCGAGACCTCACTCTTGCTGAGGATGGATGTGCTCCCTCCGCTTTTGCGGGGAGCTCTGGTTTTTACTTTGATCATTGTTTCCTGGCTCCAGTGCAGATCCCTCAGCCTGCTGGCACAGATCTTTCATCCCACTGGCACAGACTTTGTAGCTTCTACCACTGACATTTGGGCCTTCCCAGCACAGATCTGTGAAACAGGCCTGCATGAGACATTGTCATGGGCTCTTGGTTTCCAGTTGGATTCATGGGAGGCATTGTTATGGGCTTTAGGTCTTCAGCTGGACTCTTGTAGGACATTGCTGTGGGATCCAGGCCTACAGCTGGATTCTTTGGTCTCTAGTGTATGGACAGATTTCCTGCACTCTCTTGTATATGATTCTTTGGGTGACTATTATAAATAATCTTATAAAATATGTGTCCTGTATTATATTGTTCCCTTTACAAAATCCCAAACTAGGACAAGCACTTCGATTTCTTGTGTTTAGAACTTTCCCTGTCTTCTACACAGTGGACTTAGATTGGGAGTAGAATAAGGAGTCTCAGGACTTTACCACAAAGCCTATTTGGCTATTCTCCCACTGTCTTTCTCCACTTGTAGCAGTCTACTTTATCTTCCATGGTCCTCACTTCTCAGCTCTTACCCATTGTTCTATAAGACAGGTGACATTTAGCCTTGGGAAACTTCCAAGTGGCATAGAACACATCAATTTGCCACAGAATTTTGCTGTCATATTTCCTCTGATGATCTGACCCATCAGTAATAACCTGTTTCCTATAACTTCCTATTGTAATTTATTTTCTCAAATATTTTCATCTCTCTTTTGCCTGTGATTCAAATGCAACAAGAAAAAGAAAGATGGCTTACTAAAAAAACAGTTGTCGAGTTAAAAAGTATAGCGACTGGTAAAAAATTCCTAATAACTTTTATCCCCGATCTAATGGTCACCATGCATTCTGGGAGCAGCTCAAATACTCTTTTGTTAAAATGACTATTTGAAGAAAATGATCCCATGTTCCAACTGTATATCTGATGTGGAGTTGGATGGTTTGGAAGATGACTAATGGGGCTCTGAGCCTTTCTGTATTTAGGTCACCTCATTGAATTGGGACTACATCAAAAGTGGTCCAAAATCTGACCATTTGGCAGCCATAAAGTAACTATGTTAATGGAATTGGTCTCCTTCCAGGTCTTAGTCGACAGGTGTTCACATCATAACTGACACTAATTGACTTCCTGGTCCTTCAAGTTGGAAGACAGAGGACCATCACTGAGACACTGATGGGGCAGGAGTTGTTTATGACATATTCGGGCTCTACTGAAAGCCAAGGAATTCAGCTCACTGAGCTGGCATCAAAGTGGCACCTTGCAAATATTGTATTTGTCTCTCATGGGTTCCATTAGCTTGAGAAATAAAAAACAGGAATCTAATTTTGAAAGACTTACAAGAAGTTAGAGTGGCCAATACTGTTCTTCTGTGGTCACAGGTGTCTTCATGTGTCACTGCTTTTCTCTTTGCTTTGTATTATAGGGATTAGATATCTCCATGACTATCATTACTTTTATTTATTTGTTTGTTTGTGGGTTGATTACCAGGTCACTTATTCACAGTGAAAACTATAAAGGATTCTCCCTAATGGAGAACATAATAAGGCTGTCTTCATGCCTTTGTGAACTGAAGATAAGTAGGAAAAAACAATGTGGAGACCATTTTAGCAGCAAAAACTTGAAAGCAATGAAATTAAGCAGAGTTCAGCCAATACATGTTCCCTTCTGTTTCTGAATTTAGAATTGGATAGCAGAGGGCTGGGGAGTTAGCTCAGTGGCAAAAGTGCCTGCCTGGCAAGTGCAACGTCATGAGTTCGATTCCCAGTACTGGAAAAACAAACAAACAAACAAACAAAAAAGAAAAAAAAAAGCCCCCAAAATAGAATTAGATAGCATTTATTCTTTCTCTCACTAAAGGCTATGACCTGAGTATGATGCAGCCTTAATTACAGGAGATTATTAGTATTTTTAAGATTTTTTTTTTACAGAGCACAAAGGGGGCAGAGGCAGGACGATTGCAAGTTCAAGCCCAGCCTGGGCAACTTGGTGAGACACTGTCTCAAATTAAATAACTTTTCAAAAGAGCTGGGAATATAGCTCAGTGGTAAAGTTCCTTGGATTTGATCTTGAGTACTAGAAAAGAAAGATTTTGTCCCTTGAAGTTTCCTAGGTTCATCATTTAGTGTATTTTTTTTTATAACTTTACATATAGCAAGTGGCAAAGAGACAACCACCCTGAATTAGTTATCACACTTAAAAAATTAAGATGGCAACAGCTCCATGGACCTATTTATTGAAATGGACAAACTCTTCTGGCAGAGTGATCAATGTCTTTCCTCTTTCTGAAAGGCTTTTCAGAGGTAGGAAATCATTGAGCATTTGATATACAGTAATGATCCAGGCTTTTTATTGGTCAGTTTTTGGAGCAGGCTTTTAAGAATTTCTGCCTGTAAATGTAGAAATCTGCATGTGGAAAGTAAAAGGCAGGGCAGAGATTTACTGGGTCCATCTATCATCCGGGCTTTTAGAGTCTTTGTGATTAATACATGTTTAATTGGGGACTGATTGAGATGCTTTGGATGTCAGAAAGCTAAATGTTAAGGCATTGTCTCAATGGTTCCTAACACAGCATGACGATTAGCAGCTGTCTGAGGAACAAAAGAACCTGAAGCCCACAGTGCAGCTTTTCATTTTCCAGATTTGGAATGCCTGAAGCTCTCCGGTGGAGCTGACAGCCAAAGGAACAGAAGCCTTGATTCACAGCAGTTAATCCCTTCCCTTTCTCTTGGCTGTGTTTTTGCTCACTGGAAGAGAACCCTTTCCTTACGTATTCCAAATTAATTTGGGCAGTGGGTGGGGGGCGGAGACCATAGGTGACTGAAGGCTTAGCTTTGACCAGGTTTCTTCATCCTCTCTCCACCATGCAATGCATAAAACAATTTCAGGTAAGAATTTGAAATCCTGGATGCGTTTTCAGTATGGTTAGCCCCAGCACAAAGATTCGGGTTACTAGAAGCATTTAGAAGGAGAGAGAAAGAAAAGAGCATACGTAGTTTTGTTGTTGCTAGCTTTATGGTTTCCTTATCTTAAAACAATTGTCTTGCTCAGGCAAATTCTTATAAGTTACCTCCTGGTAGAAAGGCTTGTTTTCCTGTTCGCCTGGCATTCTTACTTAACAGGAACTCCACACGCTGAATTCTGCCATGTTTCTCTTGGCAAGGGTTGGGCTATCCTTATCAGAACCTGCCAACAAATTTCTTAGTAAGCAAGTAGAAAGTAAAACAAGCAGCTCCCAGACGAAACAGAGGACACACTCGAACTGTGGCAGAGACACTTGGTGCTTCTATGTAATTCCCTGTACTTTCGGTGGCCGTGCCTCAGGTTTTGAGTTGAGCTGTTGCCCACTTGCGTTTCTAGAACTACTCCTGTACTGTGGATGCAGTGAAGCGGATTCGAGCTATCAGCTATTTTCAAAGTGAAACAAACATTGAATAGTGCATTTTCTTTCACAAGAAAGAACAGTGACTGCTGCATGGCTCAGGTATTAAGCATAATGGTTAGATAGTTAAAAAATTAATTTATAAAAACAGATCTTGTCTGACAGTTTTAGACTTTTACCCAGGGGTTCACTAAAGATTGTCGATAGGTCTTTCTAATAATAATTGTAATACTTCAGCTTTATTAGTCTTGGTTAATGTTAGCATTTGTTCTACAATATTTTTTGTGAAATATGTGCACATGCAGACAAGTGGACCTGATTCTGATGTATACTCACTGAGTTCTCTCAAGGCAAACACCACCCAAATGACCATCACCCAGCCTAAGGAACAGAACAGAACCTTGTAAACTTCCTAGACCCTTGGCCTATACCTCTTTTCACTTCCTTAACTTCAAATGCTATTGTTTTATTTAATATTGTTTTGAATTCCCATCTCAGTTTTTTTGGGGTGAGTTCAAATGTCAGGGACTCATCACCAGAAGCTTAACGTTTCTCTGTTAGCACATTTTGTCTAAATTTCACTGGTTTTCTGGCAAGGAAAAATGTACTTGACGGCCCAGTATTGATACTTGGTAGACCTCAGGAAGATTTACCCCACAGCTGTTGTTGCTATGGAAATCCAAGTCCCTTAACCCCTGCGTCTCCACTTTCTTACCAATGAAAACAGGGAGAAATTAGATGCTTTCTATTTTTTTTTTTTTGTCTTGTTTTAAGACAGGGTCTTGCTATGCAGTTCAGGCTGGCCTTGAGCTCACTTTGTAACTCAGGCTGATCCAGAACTCACAGTGATCTTCCTGCCTCTGTCTCTCTCCCAGGTGCTGGGATTCCAGGTGTATGCCACCACTCCCAGCGTTTAGATGCTTTCTATATAAATCACTGGTTTAAAATGTGGGCCCTGGGACCAGGTTTTCCAATTTACCGCTTAAAAGCTGTAACTTAAGGCAAGTTATTCAAACTCTTTGTACCTTATTCTCCTCATCTATAAATTGGGATAATAATAGTACCTGTCTCATAGAGCTTTTATGAGGTTTATATGAAGTAATTCATGCAAGAGATTTAGAATGATACTTGGTGCATTGTAATTACCTAATAAATGCTAGCTCAGTGTGTGGGTTATTACGATCACGTGCCACAGGGGGAGGCTCACATAATTTTGAGTCAGGCGGACTCGGGTTTTAAAACTCATTTTATAGCTTTGGTCAAATTATTTAATTTCTCCACGCTGGAGTTTCCAGATTTGAACTGGGTAGGGCGATAATTATAACTACTTCAAAGAGCAGAGGGGACTGAGAGATGGCAAGTGCATGCCGGGGCCCCGCAGAGGAGGCCAATAGCATTTTGTTTGCTCTTGTCTATTTAGCTCTGATTCACATGTCCTAAGCCTTCAACTGCTTAAGCTGTTAATTGTGCAATGAAGACTAAACTAAATCTTCTGAGAAGAAAACTCAACGGAGCCATTTGGAGAACCCCACCGTCTTTTCCCATTTAGCATTAACACAAGCTCAGCTGAATCTTTTGGCCCAGTATTTTGTGATTCTGCTGCATCCATTCACTGTTGGAAAACCTGTGGTCATGATTGAGTCCCTGCGAGGTTACATGGCCTCTGCCTCTGGCAATGCTGACCTCAGGGTGGCCCGCTCCAGTTTCTCACAAATGAGTGTGTATCTGAGTATCACGCAGGGCTAGAACTGGAGGGAGACAAGGCCAGTGTGGCAGCTTGCAATGGCAGAGCAATCTGTGGGCCATGGTATCCTACACTACATTTGATTTCACTGCTTATGAAAATATCTATTTTTTTGCTAAAGGACCTCACTTGACTTGAAAGGGTATCTGACATAAACCCAAATGTCAGTCAGTGGGTTACCACAGTAGAAAATTATTCCTTGCTGGAGTCACATCTAGCTGGTAGTGACTGGGGGGAGCTGGTGCTGGGGCTCCCAAGGTGGATGTAGGCAGGCATCCGCCTCCAGCTGGCGGATTCCCAATGAGAGAGAATAGAGAGTCGTGGGGGAGCTATTTATGGGTCAGGTCTTTAAGGAACGTAATCACTTCAGCCCACATTCCACTGTGCACAGCCAGTTAATATGAACCACCCTAGACATAAAGGAGTCTAGGAATGTGGGCTGGGCTGGATGCCTGCCTCCCAGAAACAGCTATGTAGGAAAAGGGGGATTGCATCTTGGGATAGATATTTTCCAAAGGCTCCATCCCAACACCTTACACTTCTCTACACAAAGGCTTTGCAGGAAAGTGGAGAGCGTCACATTCCATTCCTTAGCGTTTTGTTGATAGCTCTCCGTAAAGAATTCATTGGGGGAAAAATGTGCTGCTCATCTCTCTGGACAAAAGGAAATAAGGCACTATCTCATTTATCTGGGGGAAAAAGTCAAGTAACAATGTGGTTTCATATTAAGCCAAAAAGAAAAAACTCTGAAAGAGTTTGCAAATCTTACTCTGGAGTCACTCAGTTAATACAAGGTCAGTGCTCCAAAATCAGTTTCTTAAAACCCTCAGTTGCATGGGTCACTTGTATCCTTCTGTGTGTTACCAAGCCATGCTTTCTTTTATAATATTTATTTAAAATAGACACTGCATCAAGCTTGGAAATCACTGTATGGGAAAAATGCAATCCTTCTACATTTTTAAAGTATAACCTCAATATGAACACTCTCATCTTTAAATATAAATTAATGTTATTTAATACAGAATCTTCTGAAGGATTTGTTTGAGAATTTGGTTCCTCTTTTAATCAACCAGGAAGAAGATTCCCTATCAATTTTGGAATAGTCAAGTTCTTTCTATGCTAGTTGTTTGTTTGTTTTAAAAACAATTTTACTTCTTGACTAGGAGTAAATGTGCTCATGTGGCTTAAGAATGGGACAGCTAAGCGAGGCAGGGTGAGGGGCTCAATTCTTAGAGTGGTCATGGATCCCGGGAGGGGAGTTGGGGATTGAGTTTTTAATAATTCTAGCTTCAAAAAAAATTCAGTGGCTATCCCAGCTGATTGAATGTGCTATAAACAAGACATGTCCATGGGAAAGCACTTTGTAGATTGTTGAGTAGCATAAAATGCTGTAAGGACAACCCTAAAACAGCAGCAGCAACATGAAGAATTACTTTCTGATAGATACATGGTGCCATAGGTAGAGCCACCTATACAGAGAAATTCTCTCCCTTTGGTGGGATATACAAGAAAGCAATTAATATTATCACCAGAATTCTTAGCATCTGAGACACAAAACCCTTAATCACAAGGATATCATTAGTGCTCTGAAGCATTTAATTTTGATGCTTGACAGCATTTTAAGTGCACCAACCTTTGATAAAGAGCAAATCAGAGCAGTGGTGCTGAATTGAGAAAGAAAGAGGAAACACAAAACACCTTAAGCTCTAAGTAATTAAATTTCAATATACTATTTGCATTAAGTAGAGATATGTAAAACTGTGGATTTATTTTTCCTATCAGACCCTCAAGGAGTAAGACCTCTTGAGTATACACGATCTGTTTAAATTCTGATCTTGGGAGGGTGGCAGCCTAACCTTGCCCTGGTTCGGTATCATCTTCCCTCTGTGCCCTGGCCATTGTGTGCCGCTGACATCCAAGAAGCCAGGCTTCTTAACTTCCATCCGGGGCTGTTTTCACTCTCCTTTGCCCACAGGCTGGAGACCTTTCACTGCTTCTGTTTGTTTCCTGCCTCACCTCCCCCATCATCCCACCCTAATTTGAGCCAGTAATGAAGTGCAGTCGTTCTGTTTCAGCTGTTTTCCTTTTTCCTCCAGTCCTTACTTCAGTGTTTGCCATACTGAATGGTTCCCAGCACCCCCGTCCCCCCCCCACGCCACCCGCACTCCTTTCTTCGCGTCTCCTCTTCTCTTCTCCCTCCCATTTGGGTGTCACAAGTACCAAACTGCTGCAGTAAAATGACTTGTAGGTGTTTAATGGCAAGTCATTGAGGAAGTGAATAAAAGAAAATTGCAGCATTCGCATCAGTGGGGAGCAAGGAGAACTGCTGAGCTTTGAACCAAAGAAAGTTAAATCTGCCATTTTCTTAAAGGAAGCCCCCTCTGTTTGACATCAAAGCATCTCCTGGAAGTTTTCCTTGTGAAATGCCCCACTGCTAGTGTCGGGAGAGAGCCCCCTCACCTGTGCAGTTTCTGTTTATACAAAACACACGCGGAGATAAACCCACACGTACCTTCTGAATGCACTGTTCTCTGCTCTCAAACCAAAGGTAATCACAGGTACGGAGCAAGTGGGGACTCTACTCCAAAAGCAGTCTCAGTTTCTCAGGGACACTTGGAAGTTTGAATACGAAAATTACTTGGGGGTGAGATTCATCTTGGTTGGCTTCCAAGTAGAAGGCTCAAATCTTCCGAATTCCAAACCCTTGGTAAATTTTCCCTTCTATTCTCTTTTGATTTTTGTTCTCTCCCTTTAAAAAAAAAAGATTTTATTTCAGTTCCCGTGGGTATGTGGAAGAAAAGTCTCTTCCAAATGTTGCACTGTGTCACCCCTACTCTGACTTTGCAGGGTTGCGCACTACTCTTTTGCTTCCATGTGTCCTTCTGCTACGATGTTCAAGGACATGGCCAGTAAGTGAGGCATCGCTAGTTAACGCTCGTGCGTCTTAAGCGGAGGACTCCAGTATTATAAAAGAAGGGAGATGCCTCGGGCCCTGTCTGAGTTTAGGATTAGGACTTGGAAATCAGAACAACGCTGCACCTTTGTAATTATTAAGTCAGGAGAACTATTTGCATATGCCCTACAGATACAGAGGAGAAACACTGAGGGAATTGTCAACACCTTCATCAAACCTAAAGAGCAGTACCTCAAAATGCTGTCTTGAACAGGTGCGATGAAGCCTCGTTTTAATGTTAACTTACATTTGAATGACATTTACAGTCTGTGTGTTTGAAAAATGTTCATAAATGTCACGTATACTCTCGAAACAGAGACCCCGTTTATAATTAGAATTGTCATTCGCCTCACCTCACCTCCAGTTGTCAACGTCTTGGTTAACCTAAATAGCAAAGGCAAACCCACGAAAGGTCAGCCGAAATGGTATAGATGGAGAGTTATCTTAGGACCATTGCTTTATATTTAGAAAATTTACCACTCTCTATGGATTTTTTAAAGATCAATTTAACATTTAGTTCACTTTTATTTATTCAAGTTTATTGACCGCCCACTATACGCTCTATATCCTAAATGCTGAAGATGTAGCGGTAAACAAAGTAAAATCCTGTCCTTAAGGACATGCATTTTAGTAGTGCGTAAGCTTGTGTCTGAAAGGCAGATATTTTATGAATAGGGAAACAGAGGAAAGACAGATTGAGTAACTTGTTCAACATGACAGTGAGTAACTATCAAACCCACTATTTCATCTAAAATATTGTTCAATCTGCTGGGCTTTCCTCTAGATTGGGTAAGGCAGGAGGATCAAATGGTTTTTTCTCATTTCCTTCATTTCCCACATCCGCGAGGAGCCTTCCACCCTCATAGAAGCAGGTCCTGAAAATTCTGATCAGACCTAAGCAAGTGCACTTTCTTGTCCGCCTTTCCCCCTTCCGGCCTCCTGTCTATGCCTGCACATCTTCTTCGCCACCCTTACTCTAAGTCCTTGTGGTGTTTTTGCACTCTGCCACGCTCCCCTCTTTACTCCAGCTTCTGCTCCCTGGATGCTACCTTTCTGCAGCCAACCAATGTTTGACATTTTGTAGACATAAACTGTCTTTTTTTTTGCTCCACTTCACAGATTGTAAGTTTCCCAAAGGCTTAGCAATATGTGTTGAATGATTGAATGAATATGTCAGCATGATTTATAAGTAAAAAGGGAAAGGAAGGATGTATTTTAGATTATAAACTACTGAAATCCTCTAGAGAATAAGAGAATCAGGTGGTCTCAGGAACAGCACCGCAGAACAGAAAAACTGACATCCATTGGTCACTGGAAATTCTACTGCCAGAGTGTGAACATTACAGACCTGGCTGAATTAAATCATAAATCTTTCTTTAAAAACCACCGTTTCATTGTTCTTGCCTGTGTGACTTGTACACTCATCGTCTTTCTCTAGCTACTATCAACCGGCATGACCAGCCCTCCCTGCTATGTGCAATGTCTAAATTCTAACCAGCAGACAATGCTTGCTTTTGTCCAGAGGCAACACCACTTTCCTTGAAACAACCATCTCTTTTATGAAGGAAGTCTGTGGGTAGACAGGAATGCTGTTCAACCTATGATGCATCTTTTTCAGTGAGGATGTGGACGTCAGCCCCCAGCTTCCTCCTGGCCTCACCTCTGACTCTTCAACAAGTGTAATGTGCATCTGTAGATAGGACGCGATGACAGAGAACCCTCACACTCCTCCACATTGCCATGACAGACCTTGAAGAGGAAAAGGGTGCTGTTGTCAGGCACCGTCCTCTAAAATTCTAGAAAAATGAGTCCTCTAGTTGACATTAGAAAGTAACTTCAGTGTAACATATCTTCACCTTTTCTTTAGTTAAGGAGAGGCTAAAGAATAAGACATTATTCACTTTAATACAAAGGACTGTATCCTATTCATAAGCCATTCCCCATCTTTGCCTTGTCCCTAGGTGCCCTCAGTGGATGAGTCAATACTGAGAAAGTCTTGTCTCTGCAAGATTTGAGACTGGGAAGTAGAACCGAGAGGCCACTGAGAATTTTTTTGCTTCTTGATCTTTTTATGTTAACCAAAATTCCCACTATCACTCGAAGCCCTCTTTTTGAACTAAAGCATTGACTTATCAGCTGATCATATACAGGAGCGGGTATTTGATCTGTTACTTATTTTGAGTATCTTTTCAAATAATTCTGTTACCAAAAGGTAGAGCTTGGGGATGTTGGGATTCGGGATCAAAAGTATTTCTAAATGATGGAGCATTGATCATTGTTTACCAAAGCAGGGAAACATAGCAGGGGTGGTAACTGAGATGATTTTAGGGGAGAATCATTTGGGATGCTACATGATATTGAAACAGGTTCTGTGAAATTTAGTTCCTTCTTAATTCTCTCACAATAATTCCAAGAACTCAAGTGTCCGAATATCAAGACAGTGCCTAGATATAGTTAATGCATTTGTAACACAGATTTATGTCTCTAATAACAAAGCTTGGAGGGTAAGAATGTCCAGCAAGCATGGATAACATTTTTTCCATTTACTTATTTTATTCATTGTTATGGTAACCTGCCACTAATTGGAAGTGATAATAGGGCTTAATTTATGCCAGTCAGTGGGATGTTTCTTCCCAGAGATAAGTTAAAAATAGTGTGTCTACTTAACAAAAATATGACTTTAATCACAATATAAGTTGCAGAGGGATATGGCCACAAATGGGTGGCATGAGAAGACCCAGGCATGGGAACTACTAGGGTGGGAAATTCCATTCCCAAATGCTTCATCTAGGGAAATGAGCTCCAGGCAGGCACATGGGCAGGGTGATGGCTTCCAGATGTAGAGTTGTTGGAAGCTCTATTGCAAACGGTAGGAAAAGGCCAGTGAAGAGCCCTTCTCTGGCTTATGATGTTGAGGACATCCAGGTCGCTGCTTTCCAAAGTGGCAGTGTGGCAAAAGTCAGCTTTCCTCACACTTGTATTCTTTGTAGAAAATAAATCTCTCCTTTCAGGGAGAGAAACAGCCATACCATTGTCTGTCCTACAATGCAGTTGCATGTGTTAGATACGTTTCCCAACCTCCCTTGGCCATGGGTTGCTTTTGTCACTGTGTCCTTATGTGTCTTCTGAAGAACATCTGCTTAAAGAACTCACATTTAATAGCCACATGATGTAACACTTTTTGAAAACTAGAGCTAGTTAGCCCACTTCCTCCTGGTTGCATCTGCACAGTTGGTGCTGAAGATAAATGTGAACTCAGTGGTTTTCTGCCGGTCCCCCATCCTAAACTACTTTCATTCAGTCTTTCTTGCTTCTCACTGGTATTTTTCATTAACCTTTCATTTTCCTGCATTTTATGACACCTGAGTCAAGGTACACTCTGTTCATTTATTTTCACATTTGTGCACACATCAATTTTCCAAGTAGGGCCGAATTAGAAATATTCTTTTAGCTAATATGATTGTATTATATTGCTGACTCTCTGTTTGAGATTTTTGAGTACCTCGGCTGAGCTCATATTCCCTTTGAATGGCCACCAGAACACTGCTGCTTAAACTTCTAGAATAGAAATTGGATTCATTTCCCACATGCAGCAGTTTAGTGATAACCCATCCAGAGAAAAACTGTCTCAGTTCATCAGTGCCCTCCAAGGGCAGGTAAGCAATTCTTTCCCAGGAATATGGCAATGATCAGAATCTAACCCAGAGCATTTGTGAGAGAAAGTTCATTTTATAATTTTATGATTTTCCTCCCTCCTGCTTTCTTTCTAATGGCTTCACTTTTCTATTTCATTTTCCAATCCTGAGCATTGGGTTTAAAGAGCCCTTCTTTATGGAGTGTATGCTAAAGTGCTCTGTTAGGCAATATATTTATTACCTGGAGTGAAATGGCTTTTCACAGTCAGGCAGCCTTCATAGCCTTCTTTCTACCTTTGTATTTAAGAAAGTTGCTCCTTAGAGTTTGCAGGACAATGACTCCGTGGCAACCAGTGAAGAGTATGTGTGTGTATGCTTGTGTGCATGTGTGGTGTGTTTGTTGGAGGGAGAGACCTTAATACATCTAATGAGCACATTTCCGTTTTTCATTTTCCTCTGATGTTCAGTGGCTTCCATATGTCTGCTGCATGCAGCTTTGTTCATCTCGCTTAGTATTAACTAACCTTGGAGCTGCCTTTGATGGAGACCGTGTGTATCCACTGTATCTTTCACTTGTATTTATGCCTGTGATCCAATCTGGAATAGCTTTGGGACTGAGAGACAGGGATGGAAAATTGGAAGTGTGTGTGTGTGTGTGTGTGTGTGTGTGTGTGTGTGTGTGTGTGTTACCATCCAAAAGCATCCCTAGCAGAGATGCCAGGCTGTCAAGTAATCCTCCAGGAGACAGTCTCTTCTAGATTGGCTTCCCTTTGGACTCTGACTGTAGTATGGCCAGTTGAGTATCCTGCCACAAGAATATGCACCAAATATGACCAAGGTGGTTTGAAGATTTTCCTATTCCATTGCCATTGGCAATTTATTTTACTTTTTCTTCCTCTTCCTCTTCATTATGGATTAGCAGTTATGTATCCATTGGGCAAAAGCATGAAGATGACTCAACATTAGTTTGTTGTTCCTCTGAAATCTTTTATTTTTTGTTTGTTCTGTATTTTTCCTGTCTGCCTAATCTCGGAGGTTCTAGGTCAGTCTCGTTGGATAACATGAAGCAGTTCGTGAGTGCGCCCTCCTTTCCTTGGAGACTGCACACTGGGCACCGCCACTGGCAGTGACAACAAAAGCTTAACCGATGACTGGAGATGTGATCGTGTTTGGCTGGGATACAGTCCCAACACCCACAATTTAAAGGAAGAAAGATTTACTTTAACTTGCAGCTTGTAGAAGTTTCAGTCCATAGTGGGCTGCTCCAAAGTAGGGCAGCATGATAGAAGGGCACTGCAGAGGAGAAACAGTCCATGGCAGGGCAGGCAAAACAGAAAGCGATACCAAGGGAGGAGTGAAGGAAATAGGCTCTTCCAGCCCACACTCATGATGACCCACCTCTTCCAACCAGGCTTCACCTTCCAACATCATATTTAGCTATAAACTCATCCATGGGCTAATCCACTGATGGGCATCGCACACTCATTAGGACCATGCACCTATGAGTGCATGAGGCTTTGGGGAGACATCCAGATATAAACCATAACTGACCACCACAGAGAAGAAGCAAACACAGAGCAGATCTCCAAGATGGCCTTCCTTCCCGCTACCAGTAACATGTCCAGCAGAGGGCTGCTTTGTGTGTTCCCAGTTGAAACAGGAAGGTTTGCTACTCAGCAGGCAAAAGCCATATTTCAGCACTCATAAAATAGTTGCAAAATACCATTTATGTACAGGGAGACCATCATTGCTTTATTTGTGCTCTTCATTATTTGCATGGTTGTGTTTAAACTTAAAAGTCTCACTGTAATTAAGCAGTACTTTTATTTATATTGGGAAATATGTAAATCGTTTGCCTTCTGGCGTTCCCTACAGTACTTGGGAAGAGTTGCAAATTCTCTTGCTAGTGTAAAATTAAATATCAAGAAGATGAGACTTACAATTTTTGGAGGTAGATGAGAGGAAACTTGCTGAGCTTCAAGGGAAGTCTCCAAAGGCTCTCATGACTTGCAGAAGATCAAAGCCCAGACAGCATCTTCCATGCTACAACCTTGGGTAAGGGTAGGCCTGTGAACGTCCTACGCCCTTACTTCTGAGATGGTTCTATTAAGATAAGCCATATTACTCTTTTATAGAATGATAAGGATTTCTTTTGTACTGGAGAAGAGTGAACTGGTTAAGAGGAAAACAAAAGAAGTCTACTCGATATTCTTCTTAAGTAAGATGAAATTACTGACTGATACCACCAAAAACATTTTTTGCTAAAATGAAAGGTCTTTTATTTTTTTTTTTTTCTTTTTCTCCATAGCACCATCATCAATTGCTTTGGTCCAAGCTAAAGAAGTCACAAGATACAGCGTGGCTCTGGCTTGGTTGGAACCAGATCGGCCCAATGGGGTAATCTTGGAGTATGAAGTCAAGTACTATGAGAAGGTATTACTTGAAAAAGCAGCCAACCTTCTTTCTTCCGTTTCCTTCTTCCCTCCCTCCCTCCTTCCCTCCCTCCCTCCCTTCTTTCTTTCTTCCCTCCCTCCCTTCCTTCTCTTTTCATTGGGGTGGAGGGTAGCTGGGGTGGCTAGGGACTGAACCCATGGCATTTGCACTGAGCTATATCCCTGGCTCAATTTTTGAGGCAGGGTCTCACCAAGTTGCTCAGGTTGGGGTCAGATTTTAAGTCCTCCTCCACTGGCCTCCCAGAGTGCTAGGAATACAGGCCTGGGCCCCTAGGCCCAGCTCCTTCAAGCCTTCTTATGTTCAGGTGTTGGCCAATTCTAAAGTGCGGGATACCAGAGGACCCTCAAGCGAATGCAACTTGCTTACCAACGAAATCTGATTATGAAATTTATACTTTAGTTGGTTATCTTGAAAAGTGGAAAAAATATATACTGTGCTCATATATATATAAAATGGAAATCAAGACAGCTAAGAAATCATAATTTATCAACCTTCTATCAGGGAGCCTGACTCATAGCAGCTGCAATAATGATCTGTTTAAGTAGATCGCTGCTATTTAGAATGGAGGTGTGGGTTTTGATGACTTTTAATAAAAAATCAAGGAAGGAAAATTACATTCTTTAGCCTCTTAAAGTTATAGAAGGTATTATTTTTACAAATAACATGTCTCTTAAAGGATAAAATTCTGAAGACAGCTATTTGCATTCAAGGTTGTCTAGAAAATGAACAATTGTCTTTCCTTTTAAAGATAATCACTTGTTGGCTTCCTTATTAAGGCAGAAAGGGGACTGGATTTTTTTAATTGAAATCAGGCTACAATATTTTTTGCGTTTTCTAGATAGAAAATAGAAAAAGATGAGGGGCTGTCTCACAGTTATTTCTTTTAAATTGCTGAGTGTGCAGCTAGAAAAGACATCAACCATCATTTAATGCTCTTTTCAAAAAAACAAAAAGATCTGTATATACTGGTTTCCAAGGACAATCAGACCTGAACTACACATTTCTTCCAACATCTAAAATGTAACAATGGTATGTACAACACCAACATGGGTATAGGGTTTAGACAACAAATCAAGCTCTATTTACTCTCAACTTCTGAGGATTCTGCCCTGGTTCCTTTAGTATTGTACTTAGAGTCAACAGAAGATTCATTTTTCAGTCTTCACCAATTTTATCTTCCCATATCATAGGATCAGAATGAACGAAGCTATCGTATAGTGCGAACAGCTGCCAGGAACACGGATATCAAGGGTCTGAATCCCCTGACTTCCTATGTTTTCCATGTGCGAGCCCGGACAGCAGCTGGTTATGGAGACTTCAGTGAACCTTTGGAGGTCACAACCAACACAGGTAACAGGGGCCACCCAGGTTCCCCCTAGTCTGGAGTTCTTTTTATAACACAGAATAAATATTACTACAGTGATATTTAAGGAGTTGGACATAATTTTTGGCTAGGTAAGCATTTTGTTGTAATGAATGTTGCATGAAATAAGATATGCAATGTTTAACTTAGAAAACCTCGTGCTATTTGGAGAAGAACATTTTTCATAATATCTGATCCACTTTTCATATGAATGAAAAATGTTGCCAATTTTTCTCTTGATTCTACAAACCATGAAAAATTGGATTACTAAACTGACTAATTGAGGGTTATATAGATACCCTACATTAAGATAAGGCATTTTCTTCCACAGAAGATTAAAGAAGAGACCAAAAATGCTTTGTTTCTTCTGCTTATTTCTCAGAATTTATTTAAATCAAGTCAAATCAGTTTTTTTAAGCTCTTTGGAATAAACATATCAAGTCTTCCTATATTGTAAGTTGGAACCACTACTTGATCAAAAGTTTGGAAAGGAGCCTAACCAACAATCAGCAGCTGCATAAGATATATTCACCTCTATAATTTAAAAAATCAATTAAATTGAGCCTTCTTGGTGAGGAGATGGAGGGGCAGCATTTTCAACATCAGTTACAGAATGTAATTTGATCAACAAGTTTTTTAGTTAAAAAAAATGTACAAAAATCAGAAGAGGAAGTAGAGTTGAATCTGAAGGGGACTGACATTTTTTATATGATCCAGGAAAACTACAAGAAAGAAATGGCTTTCAGTTGGGCAATTTATTATAGGGAGGGTTTTAAAGACTATGAGGAAAGGAAGGGCTTTTAAAACCATGTGTCCGGGGCTGGGGATTTAGCTCAGTAGCACAGCACCTCCCTGGCAAGCATGAGGTCATGAGTTCGATTCCCAGTACCAGAAAAAAACAAAAACAAAATAAAAGCATGTGTCCTTTATAAAAGCTCCTGATGTCACTCTCATCAAGGACTACATTTATTTGATCACTGTGTAAGAGTTAAGGTGGTACATTAGTAAGCTTTCATATTGCTGGACAAAGTAGCTGACAGCTGCAGCTTAAAGAAGGAGAGGTTTAACGTGACTGTGTTTCAGAGGTTCAGTCCATGGTTTTGGTGCTAAGGCGGTGACATCATCACAGGAGGGCACGATGGAACAAAGCTGCTTATTTCATTGGAGCTAGAAAGTTCAGTGTCAGGGAGAGATGGACCCTCTGATGGCACTCTTCCTACTGGGCCCCACCTCCTGACAGCGCATTCAGTCAATCCACAGATGCACATAAGTGTCCCTAGGATCCAGTCACCTTGCCATGAGTCTTAAGATCCAGTTAAGTTGACAATTAAGTTTAACCATCACAGATGGTTATAAAATGGAAAAGAAGAAAGGGCAGCAAATTATGTTTATCATGGGATTTAATGAGAGTCTTCTCATCATATAATTGTGGAAAGGTCTTTGTCTCATGAAGGCTGTGTTATAAAATGCTATTGCACGAATACGTACAGGCGGGTAGTGGCATATATGAGCATTCCAGAGAGCTTTGGAAAGCTGAATAACAATAATATGACCCAGTCAGAAGTTCTACCTTTCAGGCTGCCTACTCTGGGTAACCACTGTGTGCTTGTCCTTCCAGTGCCTTCCAGGATCATTGGAGATGGGGCGAACTCCACTGTCCTCCTTGTGTCTGTCTCAGGCAGTGTGGTGCTAGTGGTTATTCTCATTGCAGCTTTTGTCATCAGCAGGAGGTAAGCACTGAAGCCACTCATTGTTCCACCCCAGCCACCTTCCCAGCTTTATGAGGGAGCTTTTTGTCTTCTGTATTCAAAGTCGAGGCTTTTGATTAGCATCATAAACTTGGTATTTGCAAGCAAGCTCCCTTTTGTTGCTTTGATCTTCCCATATCCCTACTGGAGCTGATGGTTGTGACTGGGTGGCAGCCATGGCTGCCAAGGGTCCCAGGAAGATCCAGCTAATTCCAGGCAGCTGTGCAAAAGGCCAGCCAGTAGGTGTTTTGTAAATCCTTTCAGTTGTAAGGTGTTATATGTATCCCTTGTTAAGTCTGCACTGACTGCCCAAGGCAAGGCATACCATGTAAAACAAGGCTCAGATATTAGGCTTTTCCATTTCCTAGCTATGTCATTTAACTGCTTTGAGTTTTCATTTCTCTGTGACATACAGATGATCATTATCTGCCTCAAACAGTTATTGACAGAAGAATTTTGATAAGCACCAGAGATACTACAGCATACACTAGGTGCTTCAACCTATTATTGATTGGCCACCTAAAACAAAGAAATAAGTACTAAGCTCTCTATCTTTTCATTGGAAAGGCTATCAGCATTCCCAGAGATAATCCACTGATCACTTGGTGGGCGTGATAGTGCCTTTGGAAATGAATCTGGACTGTTTATTTTATGAGTACTTATGATCCTACTTGACACTTGAAAAATAATCTAAAAAGAAGAAATAGCAATGGCTTGATTGCTTCCATCTACTTTTTCACACCATCTAATTGCTTGGTGTTGACATGTACCCCAAATCTAGGCTCCTACTCTTTGTCCCATTTGTATGAGAATCTGTCCCTCATATGCTACCAGTAGTTCTCAAAGTGAGTCTTTTGTTGTTAAATGGATCCTTTTAAATATAAAGTTTTCATGGTATAGATGAAGAAAATAATACAAATAGTGATGTAGTACTTGTCTAGGACCAGTGTAGGACCAGTGCATTGCCATGGTGGCAGGTAAAATTAATAGTGGCCCAGTACCTGTGCTAGTCTCTCAGGCCAGGTCTGTTCTGTGGTCCTCTCTTCCTGCTAATGATCTCACCAATGTCCCAACAGTGCTTCTGGCTATTCCCACTACCTCGCCAAGCCACTATGCTTTTACTGCACTCTGATGTAATTATAATTAGAATGAGGCCTGCATATCCTAGTTTGACTAGATGGTCTAAGTTGTCACATCCTTTTTTCCTGAATCCTGCTCCTGTCCTCACTTTCCAAAATGTTCTGGTATATATAGATTGATTTGTTCACTCTAATAATAACGCAGTGTGGAACAATGCCTTATTCTGCATGACATCTATATTTGTCATTGAGTTCATTCCTTTTGGTGTAAAGTCTATATGTAGGTGTATTTGATTAGAGCAGTGAGTTCCATCTCCAAGAAGTCAAAATCTAGAAGTCAGTCAGGATGAGCTTTTCCCTTGTTCATTACCATTTGACTATGTATGCCGATATGCCACACATACAACATGTGGGAGCTGTACGCATGGGTGCACATCTTCATATCCATCTGATTGTGGGGAACAGGGAACAAGATGGGGGTATATACAAATTACAGGGGCTTCTACTTTATTAGTATATATTTCTGTGGTTGAAGATATTATGGTGTATTCTGACAATCTTTCTTAGAAAATAAAGACATCTAAAGATCAAAAAATAGGAAAGAAATTATTAATTACCTCCACCTCACTAAAAATTAACTGAAATCCAGTGCCCCATGATGCTCAGCAGCAGAGTAGAGTTTATTCTGTGTCCTGACCATTTCTTTGGTATTGCTTGGGAACGTTCTGTAGCTGCAATCCAGCTTGCCTTACGTTTATGTTTTTTTTCCATTTTTTATTTTAAGTAGCCCTCAGTACAGCAGTCAAACTGTAGTAACTGGAAATAAGTTACCTCACTGTGAGTTTCTTCTGGGTGTTCTGCTTCAAACATTGGCACTGATGAAATTTAAAAACAAAACAAAACATGAAAATACAGTGCAGAGAGACAAGATTATTAAAAGCCAAGGCTATAGAGAATAGCATCCTTAAGCCTGATGACTTAATTCCTCTTCTGTTTTTATTGATCACATTATTATATAAGGCAGGATTGATAGCAGGATGCATCGGGTTTCCAATTATGAGTTCTCTCCTCAGAGAATTGAGCCTGTCGAGTTACCCAGTGATGATTCCTGTCCCTTCTCTCCCATTAAAAAAAAAATGTCACTTCCCAAGGCTGATAAACACAGCTTGGTGATTGGTCCTCAATGGATCACTTTTTAGAAAATGAAATGTCAACCCCTTGCCCTCATATTGATTCTTCTTTAGTGCCAGCCATAAAGCTGTCATGGGAAGGGCTGGCTGGAGCCAGGTAGCTGACAGCCTCGTGGCAGCTGATGCACACTCAGCCAATTCTTCCCCCCATGTAGGTTGTCTGCTCTGTTATCTTGGACTACAAATGTTTAAGTGGGACAAGAACAGGTGAACAGAGAGAAGACAGGTACTATGGACAAAAGTCGGCCCGGCTTTTAGTGAGAGTACACGTGAAGAGTAATAAATGGTGCCCCTGAAATAATCTTGCCAGACATCAGCCAACAGATTCAACACCCAAGGTGGTAAAATCTGAGTCATGTGCTCTGCCAGCAGGACTGCTTCTTGCTTCTTTGAGGCATACAATGTTGATGCCAGAAAGGATGCAGGAAGCAGTCCTTTATATGCATCCCCTTAAACTGGATCCCACACTGCTGTTGGCATGTGACATTCAAGAAGTAGCAAGGGTTCCTATGGTGAGCATAGTGTTGGTTCTTCTGATGAGCACAAAGAGAAAAATCTGTTGCTAATTGTTACCTAAGAAGAAACAGCCTCAGGCTGGCAGTCAGTACCTTACTGAATTTCTAAATGCAGCTCTTTTATTTATTTTGTTATATTCCATTTAATCTAAAAAGTCTGAGCTTAAGGCAAGCCACAATAATTTCCAAGTATTTTTTTTTTAAAGATTCACTTTTTTTTGGGGGGGGGAGTGCAATTTAAATGTGTACATATTTAGAGATCTCAGGTGGAAGAAATGAATTTATGTATTTAAAAGGAGATTATACAAAAGTTCATCGATTTAAATGTGTTGTGTTTTTTTTTTTTTTACCACTGACATTACGTCAAGCAGATTAATTGACACTTTGTGTAGACCTCATTGTTCTGTGCTTTTCTTCATCATTCAAGTTATCCTTTCGGGATGGTATCAGACTGCCAAAGCACAACATGGTCCTGACTACGGAGGTGGTTTTAAGGTGTGACTCTATGATGTTGTTGCTAGAAATTTTATCCCAGTCCACACATGCACATTCTCTTAATAGCAAGGGACCATTTTCTTGTATACATGTGTGTATATCTATGATCTCTACAGTGTGGCCTCTTTCTCCACTGCTTTTAAAGATGCTTCTAAAATGACTGGTACTAGTGACATTGTAAAATGCAAGTATGATGTCACCATTTCCAGAACTAGCAATTGAATCTGGGTTTATATTTCTCTGACAACTGCTCTTCTTCTATTTATGTTGATTTTCACACCATATTATTGTTCAGATTGATTTTGGCTAGTCTGTTCTCCCCATAATATTTTATTGTTCAGACATGATAAAAAATTTTTAAAAATAACTACAATACAAGAAGAGCCCCCCTAATTTTGGTTTGTTTGTTTTTAAGGACAGCTTGGTTTTTTGTGGAACTATTAACTGATAACTAAGCCCGTGCTGCTTTTACACTGACTTAATGATTGCTGGTGGTATTTCCACATATGGTAGAGTTATAAAATATCCCTTTTACCTAATTAAAGAAAAAGAAATGAATCATTTTTAAGAAGAAAGTGAAATGGCTTTGACAAACATGTATACATGGTGATTTGTAATCTATGAATTAATGTGCAAGTCTAACACACAACATAAAGTTAGTTTGCAAGTTAGTTTTGTCTACTTTGGAGTTCACAGCTCACATAATGCTGAAACAGTTCTGTTCAGTGTATATCTATCTTCCCTTATGCCTAATTTTCTTTTCTGCAATATTATGATCACGTAAGAAAGAATACTCTTAAATGTTAGCCTAAATTGGCCCTGATGAAGTCATGTAAATTCACACAATCAGGGGGCAGATGGTACGGCAGGGACATTTCTAAACAACTTGCATGCAGTCAGAAAGTTCAGTTGCAACCATTTCAAAATGTTGCTCGTGAAGATCTCTTAGACATCATTGGGCACAAGAGCAGTTGCAGCTCAAGGGAAAAGAAAAAGAAGGATGGCTTCTGTGACTCTGTGAGTGACGCTCCGGAGCACTGGAAAGGGTCCCTCCTGGAGCCAGGCTCGTTATTATGCTGTTTTGTCTTCTTTAATCTGCACTTCAGCTGAATGAATTACTTACCTTTTGCTAATTAGTTTTGGAACAGTGAACCACATCAATCAAATCTGTCCACTTGATTAGAGAAGTTAGTATTTTGATAAAAGCAGGGCCTGGGCAGGGGCCTTTTAACGCTCTCCTCTCTATTCTGTTTGTTTTATTGAATAGTCAAGGTGCCAGGAATGACCCATTGGCTGGGAGGGCTCATGCTGTTCCGTAACTGTGTTGGTTAATATACTTATGACTGGGTCCTTTTGACTGCGGGCGAGCTCTCTTCACTCTTTCCCAGCTTCACCTGCAGAGCGGGCCCTTGTCCTCACTCCTGCTGTTGAAAGGTTCCATATTTCCTTCTGGACCATTCACTAACAAGCCACGCCACTCCTTCCCCTTTTTAATCGGCTTGTCCACTTCTCCATAATTAGAAAATCTTCAACAAAGCTTTTGTTCTGGCATACAGGTGATCTGCCTGGCATGTCAATTTAGAGCTTGCTCTTCTGTAATCTTGGTGGTTCCTCTAGACTGGCTGGCCCAAGAATGAGCTTCAATAGGTCTTCTTTTGGGGGGCAATAATGAACCACATTGTCCTACTCTGAGCCCAGGAGAAAAGGTCATCAGGTGACAAAGGTAGAGTGGAATGCAGGCATTTCTGTTTTCAAGGTATTATTAGAGAACTAATAGCTACAATTTGCCTTCGAGCAGTAATACTGTTGTTTCTTTTTCGACGTTCCCTGTACCCTTGTAAGAGCTTTCCTCCAAATAACTCTGCAAGTAAGGAAGTGTCTTTAAAAATACACCTTCACTGCTCATTTCATTTCCCTTTCTATGTTTGGAAGGACAAGGAAAGGATAGGTGGGTCAGCTTTATAATTAATGACCTTTGCTATTTTGTGTTTCCTCTGGCTTTGACCACATTTAATGAACATGTACAATGCAGAGCAGAAAGCCATCCTTCTGGGCAGCTGGAGGCCGCTGGGCTGTACATCAGTACCAGGTCTTTCACTAATTCACTGACAATTTAAAGTGGCTACCACGAGCTAGGGTGTGTGGCTGAGTGATAGAGCACTTTAGCTAACGTGCTTGAAGGTCTGGGTTTGGTCCCTGATGGTACAGGAAGGGGCTGAAGGCTAGGTGATGCTCCCAAAGCTCTCTTGTTCTATTTATTTATTCATTTGTTTGTTCGTTTGTTTATTTGCTTAAAGAAAAGAGCTTTAAATCCGTAGTCAAGATCAAAAGTGATTTGAAAGATATACATGTAATTTTAGATAAAGCCTTTAGGAGCTCTGATAAGACATAATCCCTGTGGCCGGCAGGATCCTCTTGCACCCTGGGGAGCCCCTTGTGATGTTTTCCTGATGTAACATGTTGTTGTAGTAGTCTCGGACCTAACATGCTTACAATTCCTGTAAAAGAGGAAAATGGAAGAAGTGCATTGGAGGTAACTTTTTCCTATAAAGTTATTTTAGGCTATGTAAACCTGCTTAGTTTCTTTGATGGAGTAAATGATTTTAAGAGCAGTTGAATGTAAGTGGTGTACTGGTGTCAAATGTTTATTACTTACAGTTATGCCTGTTCGTTATCTTGTGACCATATCTCCAATAGGACGGGTACTGCCCAGTCCTAGGCCTGAGCAGGGGAGCCATCAATTTTGCCCTCGCTGAAAGAGGACAAGGGTTACTCACCTGCCCCCTGGCCCTGTGTCCTCATCTGCACAGTGGAGCTGAATATGTGCCTTTCCACCTGATTCTTTTCATAGCTTTGCTGTAAAGATGCAATTAAATAATAGACCCTCTGAAGGGCCTTTGAAAATTTAAATGCAAAGGGAAACACAGGCTATTATTTGGGACTGAAATATGCTCTTTGTAGTTAAGCACAGTAACTGGGGTCTCTGTTTTACTAAGCTGGTTCCTGCTTTGCAAACAGTTAGAGGAGGAGATAATATATGTGATGAGAGCACTTTGAAAAGTTAAATGCAGTGTGAAAGCACAAGGTATTATTATTTGCCAAGGAATTATCCACACAGAGGAACATCTGTAGGCTTGGAGGGTCTGATTGCTGAGTTGGTTCCTATGTTGCCGACACTTGGAAGAGGAATGTGGGAGGGGAGCTTCATACAGATGCCCCAAGTTGGACTGCCTGGCTGCTTCCTGCCTGGCTTCCTCGGGTCTCTGCTCATTGTTTTCTTTTGCATGGTCATCCTGCCTTCCTGCATGTTCAGAGTTCAGGAACGAGGACGTGAGCTTGTGTGATAGGACCGCACTGCCAAGACCAGTGGCTCAGGGGACTCGCTTCTCACCTCAGAGCTTTAGCTCCCTCACTCCTAAGAGGCTTGGCTTACCTTGTCTTTGAAACTCAAAGATGATACAAGATCATTATGGACTCCAAAGTAAATTGTGCGTTTCGACAGCCATAAGTGAACTCATTTTATTCACTAATTTGGTTTTGGTTTCTCAAACTTTAGAATGCTATATCAAGTAAGTTTATTTTTCAACTCCTTTGTAATATTCTTCTGATTCCAATGACATTCCAATGATAGAATGTTTACCTAGCATGCGCAAGGCCCTAGGATCAGTTCTCAGACCTCCAAAAAATAAAATTATATTCCCAAATCTTGAGTTGATTTTCTAGCTCATAGAATTAATACATGTATTTGTCTCCCTGATTCAAGATTTATAGAAACTAAGGATTTTCTAATTCCCAAGGCTTTACGACAAAAGCAGAATTTATTCCTAAAGGACACAGGAGCAGACTGCAAATGCTGAGACCATACACCAGTGACCCAGAAAAGACTTGGACAAAGCAAACAAAATCTTCCCACTTTCACTCCTGCAGGTTTTCTCTAAACTCTTCAGGAATCCAATGCAGTATAAAACAAATATTTACTATCCAAATTTTTATTAATAATTTAGAAATGTATATGTAGCAGCTGAAATCAATAAAAACATTGCTTTAAAAGTCTAATATGTGAGTTTTTATGGTAGTGGTTATCACAGTTTTAACAACAGGACTTATATTAGCATGTATTGAACATCACTGCCGTTCGATTTATGCAGAATTACCTATGACAACTTATTTGAAGTCAGAATATATGCATATATAATATACATATCTGTACATAATTTGGAAAAATAGCCAATCTTTATTAAATATCTTTAATAAGATATTTCCTCTAGGGATTTGAAATTATATTATAAACTATTTGTTTTATGTTTAAAATTGTGATTAAAAGGAGAGATTCTGGGCTCTGGTTGGCTGGCTTGAGGTCATAACTTCCTGTCCAGGTGAGAAATGTGTTTGGCTTATTATTTCATCTCTGTGAGCCTCAATCTTCTCATCTGTGAAATCTGCACTGTATCTGCTTGATATATGTGTGGTAGCAAAGAACTCATCTATGGCTTTTGCTACACATTTGTGTTGAAGGGAAATAATTTTCCTTTTAAATTTTTTTTAATAGACGGAGTAAATACAGTAAAGCAAAACAAGAAGCAGATGAAGAGAAACATTTGAATCAAGGTATCAAACATTGTATTAAAAATAATCTTCTTTATAGAGCATGTCTTGTTCTGTAGTTCAGAAGTGTCTACATAATATTAATATGGCCATTATTATTTACATAATTGTCCACATAATATACCTCAAAGATATCAAATAAGTGATTCAAATGATTTAAAGTGTAATTAAAGACGAGGGTAAGGTGGAAAAATTGCTTTAGAATCTTCTATGTCCTTATCTTACACTCTGCAAAAGGTTTTGGTATAGCTGGCTCATTCTTGTAGCTAGGTGGCAAGACTTAATAACAGTATTGAGCTGGCACTCTCAACATTTCCTTACAGACTTTCTTTCCCCTCCACGGGATGGGTTGTTTTTAAACTCTTATCCTTAAAATGTGAAGGCAGTCCCAGCAGTCAGTAGAGCTATGGCCGCTTGAGCAGTGGACAAGTCTTTGTTTACCCACTGATAAAAACCTGACCAAAAGCTTCAACATTTTCTTAGTCTAAGTCTAAGACCATACAGCCAGCCCGACTTTTCCTGTCAAGAATTTTTTAGGGCCAGACTACTTCTGTTAATTAGTGGTTTCTGAGAAGTGTTGGCCCAGTCTATCCCATCTTCATTTCTCAGGTGTCAGAACTTACGTGGATCCCTTTACATATGAAGATCCTAACCAGGCAGTTCGAGAATTTGCTAAGGAAATTGATGCATCTTGCATTAAGATCGAAAAAGTCATTGGAGTTGGTAAGTCTCTGAATATCTGTCTTCATGAATCAGCTATCTTGGTGGATTTAAATATATGCATGTAAACTATATAAATGTATGTATGTGTATGCACGTCTTATATACATGTATATATGTAAATATTGTGTAATGAGAGTTCCTTATTTGATGTATACAATAGCACAATAAAGACCTTTTGCAAATTTTGATTCCATTCTAAAGCTCTTCTGTCTTGAGTTTCTGGCTCATTATGGATTCCTTTTCTCCCCTGAAGGTGAGTTTGGTGAAGTCTGCAGTGGGCGTCTCAAAGTGCCTGGCAAGCGAGAGATCTGTGTGGCCATCAAGACCCTAAAAGCTGGTTATACAGACAAGCAGAGGAGAGACTTCCTGAGTGAGGCCAGCATCATGGGACAGTTTGATCACCCAAACATAATTCACTTGGAAGGCGTCGTCACCAAATGTATGCGGGGTCACTCCCTTTACAAAGCCAAACTAGAAGTTACTGGGAAATTAAACGCATGTTTTCTTTGGGGGAAATGACAGATGGAGCAGACCCACTGGTTGCTAATAGGAGGAATTCAGTGTAGGACAAGTCATTAATCTTGTAGTCAGCACTAAATAGGTGTATGGTTACCCTATCTCCAAGACAGCTTGCATGAGATTTTAGGGAAATTAATATTGCAGACTTTTGGTACGCAATGCCATCTTTCAAATCTCTGCCAGGCCACACTGACTGTCACAGGGTAGGCATAAGCAGATGGTGAGCCAAAGTAATTTTAAGTACTTTTCATATAAAGCACAACAAAACCTCAACACACCTTGGGCAGAAGCTTCAGTTCCAGATGCACGGAGTAAATCTTGAGAATCTTTATTATATTGGGGGGGATTTGCTTGTCTGCTCTGCCTGATTTATGGCTGGTGCCATTCAGTGCCTATTTGCAGTAACACCTGGCTGAACCTTCCTCTTTTAGTCCATTAGCATTCGCTGAGCCTGTGAGCTACGCTTCAGTTAAAACACGACACAGCTCAACAGATGCATTTTGCAGAGAAACCCCAAGTACATCTGTAAGGCTGGCTAAAGCAGCCTTAAAAGTGCCCCACGGACAGGGCAGCTGAAGTGGTGACTGTTTAAGGCAATGCTGTTCCGGGTGCTGCAGGACCGACTAGAGTCTTGGCCGAGTCAAGGATCTTGTAGGCTCGGAGCTCTGTCTTCAGGAAGGTCAAGGCTTCTCTTATTGGACCCACCGGTGCAGAGTGGAGGGAACAATGCTGCTTCAGAGTGTGAAGTACAAGGCAGAGATGGGAAGCATTAAAGAGTAAAAGTGAGACAGTGGCAGTAGGATAGAAGGCCCAAAATCCTTACAGAGAAGCAATGGAGCGGTTACTGAATAGTGAAAGTGTAACTAGTTCAGAGGTCTTCAAAGTTAAACGAGAATCCTCCGGCACATTTGTTGAAACAGCTTCTGTTTAAAACTCATGCCTTTAAGTTTGCATTGGTGGGTGAGGTAGGACCCCTGAGTTAGTGTAGCATTTCCCAAAAGCTCTCCCCCAAGTGAAGCCCATGCTGCAGGTTCAGATGCCCACTGTGGGAACCACTGGCCTAGTGAAAAAGACAGCTGTGCACTTCTAGTAGAACAGATGACATTGATCAACAGTTCAGTCTTTCTGTTTCAGTTTGTTCATCTGGCAAATGAGATAAAAACAGAATTGGCCTTACAAGGTCAGTTGGGGATAAAAGAAAACATTTAGAGTGGTAAGCATAATGGCAGATTTAGGGAAAAAAAAACTCGTGTTAAATAGTATTGTTTTATCTGAAGAAGTATATCTTTCCTCATCGCCACGATCCTTCAAAAAGGAAACTTAGTGCCAACCATATATAATTTTCCACCTAAGGTGAGGGCTATAATTAGCATAGAATAGCTCTATTGGCTTTTTCAGATTAGTTTTACAGACAGGATTTCTTTCTGTTGCCTGTGGTCTTCAGGGTTGCTTGGAGCCCTTCGCTACTTTAATTAAAAGATAACATTCCCTTTAAATACTTCTACACATCCATTTTCTAAAAAACGAGGCTCTGTTCAGCTTGGGGTGTTTCTTCTGCTGCAGACAGTGATTTTCATAGTACCTCGGCAGCAAAAGGAAGAAACAGGGGATCTTTGTATTAAAGTCCCACCGCACCTCTAAAAGGCATCGCTATTACAGCTGTAACTGTTATAAACGACTGGGTGCATTTGCATAATGCAGTTGTCACTGAATTAAAGTGATTTAAAATTTCCTCCGGAGATGCTGCCCCATCCCTCCCCCCCGCATCCCTGCCTGTTGCAGGCAAAGAGCCACCTGCATCCATGAGCATGGCCTAGGGCAATTTTATAAGCCCTTCTGCTGATGGAGACGGTCATCTTTATTTCTCTTGTAGAGCTCGTAAAGACCCTGACAAATAGATACTTTTAATAAACAGAAGAAGGAATGTGGGAAAATTGTGAAGATGGCGCCGAGCGTCAGACTGGGGAGGTGTGAGGGTGAAAGGGGAGAATGGAAGAGTGTGAAGTCATTACCAACAGTTACTTGGGTAACTTTCTAAATTGGCAGGAGGACCATAAATTCTTCTTCCTCTTCCGTTCCTTTTGGATCTTCCAGTCTTTTCTCCGAAGCTCCAGAGGGATCTGGTGAAATGGAAGTAGCTGTTAACACTTGGCCAGGAGAGTCAGCCTTTCCTCGGTAGTTGACAAAGTATCTTTTGATTGAGGCAGGTTAATTAAATCTCACTGAGATGCATTTGATCTATCCAGCGCCTGAGATGCAGATGTATGGGTAAAGAGGCACTAGTGTTCCACCCTAATCCATCCTTTAGTCTGCACCAAGATGCCTAATTTAAAATACAAACTTTATTTCTTAACTGAAATATGCTCTCCATGGTATTTATTGTCTGCTAATTCAAAATGTTTGTCTCTGAATGATCTCTGAGCCCTCTGAAAGGCAATCAAAGAATAAATTGGACTTCATTGAAGTTAAATACTTCTTCCCTTCAATATTTTTGCCTATAGGGGCTGGGGATGTAGCTCAGTGGAACAGCGCCTGCCTGGCAAGCTCAAGGTCATGAGTTCAATTCCCAGTACGGAGGGTGGGGGGATATTTTTGCCTATAAAATGAAGATATTTTCCCTCCTTATTACTCCAGAAGTTATTAGCCATCAGCATCTCTGGATGGAAATATATTAGTTTAGTAAAATAAGGGGCTGGGGATTTAGCTCAGCAGCAAAGCGCCTGCCTGGCAAGCGCAAGGTCGTGAGTTCGGTTCCCGGTACCGGAGAAAAACCAAAAAAATAAAAAATAAAAAAAAATAAAATAAAATAATGGGTGCTTTTCAGCAAAGAAACGTCCCAGCCCATTTTCTCTGACTGAATGACTTAAATCCAAACAATTAGCATGTACAGCAATAAAAATGTGTATTTTTTGATTTATTAAACTGATGTTTTATTTTCATCCAAGGAAATCTTTTATGGACTCTTGACACTTTTACTTTTCTTTTAGTAAGAAATAAAGGATTATCACCCTCTATTCTCCAAACAATACTCCTTAGAAAGAAAGGATTCCAGACTTTGCATCCACTGGCAGTGATTAAGAAACTAAGGGCTGGGGATATAGCTCAGTAGCACAAGCACCTGCCTGGCAAGTGTAAGGTCCTGAGTTCGATTCCTGGTACCAAAAAAAAAGTTCTATGACCAAAAAGCCAAAAAAAAAAAAAAAAAAAAAAAAAAAACTCAAAAAAAAAAAAAAAAAAAAAAAAAAAAAAAGGATCCTGAACTCCAAAGGGCCCTGTGCTATGGTTGTCATCTGAAATTTCTGGGCTGGGAGATATAGCTCAGTGGCATAAACGCCTGCCTGGCAAGTGCAAGGTCATGAATTTGATCTCCAGTACCTCCCCCCCTACCCCAAAATAAAAGAAACTAAAGCACGGTTCTGAGCACCTAAGGTCCTCAGAAAGAGAACTAAAGAGGAATGAAAGTGTTACCTATCCCTCCAGCTGCACCCAGAGTATGAAATCATTTTGATTTCTTTGCTAAAGTAGGGAGAATGTTCTGAGAATGTTCTAGTACTGAATTCAAATTCCTATCTCAGACGAAATAATTTACTGAATATTTTCTGTGATGGTTTTTCAAGGTGGGTAGTTCAAGGAAGGAAATGAAACAAGTTTATTTATAGACAGCGTAAACAAAGAGAAAGGCTAAAGGCCCTGACCAGAGCAAGACAATAGAGAAGATGGCTGGGTTTTCAGATGTGTCTGAAACATGAAATATTCAACACCATTCCTGCCTCTTGAAACGTGGGTTTCCCTAAGTAAAGAAAACAGGTTCCCTCTGTCCATTGACTTCTTTAGCATCACACAAGTGGCTCTTCTGGGGACAAAATAAATTAATTATCCTAAAGATTTTTTTCACATTGAGACAGGCCTGGCCATTAACGTTCCCCCCTTTTGCTTGAGAGAGCAATTATCCATTCCCGTGCTCTGTGGACACCAGAGGCCACTTTAGTTAAAGACCTTGTCAACGAGCCACCCAAAGGGTTAACCTTCCAGATGGAATTCAAGCCTACTCGTCCTTTTAATATTTCATCCCCAGCTCCCCACAGCTGAGGCATAAGCTTGGCTTGTTTTAATTAAATTAGATCACACAAGACAGGTGTCTTGGCAGTAAAATTGTGCGCAGCCCATTTTTATCTCATTAACTGCACCGCTCATCAAGGGTTTTTGTTTTTCTTTCTGAAAACTCTAGGTAAACCAGTAATGATCATAACAGAGTACATGGAGAATGGCTCTTTGGATGCCTTCCTCAGGGTATGTGTCTATTTTATACTAAATCCAAGAGTATGAGTATTTAGAAAACTCTTAACAGAATTCCTTATCCATTCTGTTTGGTTGTTCTCATGGACTTTTTGAACACAGCGAAGGAAGGAGAGAAGAAATAGAGAATGATGTGGTTTTTAAGGCTATTAAATAATCCATGGGCAATGAGGGAAGTATTTGATTTATTCTTGTATCGTGAAGCTGTTTGAGCCGTGGATTCATTACACTTGGAGAATTTCCATCTGTCACAGGAAGCAAACCCAGCTCCCACAGTGCACTCTAGGAGTGAATTAGTGACTTTGGTCCGAACGGCCTGGAAATAATGTTGAGTTTCATTGCATACCGGATACAGATATCACACAAAGACTCAGTAATAAATGCAGGTTGATAATTAATTTGGCCTGATCCTAATAGGATTTCTCTCCATTGCTTTCCTGTCCAGAAGAATGACGGCAGATTTACAATCATTCAGCTGGTGGGCATGCTTCGTGGTATTGGGTCTGGAATGAAGTACCTATCTGACATGAGCTATGTGCATCGTGACCTGGCTGCACGGAACATCCTGGTAAACAGCAACTTGGTCTGCAAAGTGTCCGATTTTGGCATGTCACGAGTGCTAGAGGATGACCCTGAAGCAGCTTATACCACTAGGGTGAGCGCGATTTGCCGCCTGGGCTTCCCCTCTGATGAAACAGGCCCTGTCTTTTCCCCTTGATGTTCAGGCCTTGGTGTTTTGTTTTATTTTGCTTCCTTATCCTCTAAAACCTCTTCCTGTCTCTGCATCCCTTTTTAAATCATGTTTACAAAGAAGGAATTTTGAAGTAGACTAATGGCATAATCATTTTACAGAGCCACAAACTACAATCAAATTAAATTCTTTCTCCTCTGAAATTTCTTGGGCAAAGTATTCTAACGAGTAATAAGAGGGTGTCTTTAAAATTTAACTGAATGTGAAGCAAATATAAAAGGTAATTTACGAAACAAATGATCCGTTACTATGAAAATCCGGAGTAACAGAATGTACAACATTTACACTTTTACTTTCTTTTTTCCCTTTCTTATTTTCTCTTTTAATTCTTGTCTGTCTGAGATTTTCTCTTTGGCTCTTTTTTATTTTTATTTTTAAAATTTTTATTCTAAACAAGACAGTAGTATTTCTGCTTGTTTGGCTATGGAATCTGAGAATGTATATACAGGATTTATAAAACATTTACACTATGCAAGGATTTCCAGCATCTAATGGCCTTCATTTTACTACTGGTAGATAAGCGTGGATTAGGGCATAGTTAAGAGTATTCAGTATACAGTTAATGGCACTGCTATCTTAGGCTGACAATCTGAATATAAAACACTAATGGAATAAACACAGAACCATAAAACAGTTACTGGCTATTAAGGCTGACACTGTTAAAATCCATGAGGTAGACAGTAACTAGCCATTTTCCCCCCTTAACACTCAACATTTTACATTTGCAGTTCCAAGCACTGGAGGGTTTTTGTTTGTTTGATTGGTTAGTTGGTTGATTATTTAGGTTTTTGGGTAGTATTCAATTTCTTTGCTGCAGTTTTGATTCTTATACATATCCTCTTTTGGATTCCAAGTCCATTGATTTAGTAAAGAATACCTTTTTGTGGAGACGAAAGATCTTTTTATTTTTTCTGAGTAGTCAAAGAGAGAAGGGAAAGCAGGCTTCTAAAATGATACATTAACATAGATAAAGCCTTAGCCAAATATTTAAGGAAGAGAGGCTGTCCAAGCATCCTACAATGGGTTTTCAGAGTAAACCGTAGTATATCAAAGCAGTTCCCAGGGACATCCATTGTTGTGTTTGGTAGCCTTAATGAAACCTAAAGAAAAACTTTAAACCAGGACTGCTTGGGTAGCTCAAGGATCTGTACTCAAGTTGAGTTCATTTCCTCAGATAGAGCCTTAGAAAATCAGGAACTAAATTAAAAATACTTTATGCATAAAGATAAACAAGAGACAGCGGAGGTTAAAAAAAATAAGCAGCAGCAATTTAAACATTTCCTTGGTAATGTATTGCTGGTTTCCGATTTTTGTGAGTGTTTTAAAAAATTAAATAGTAACTAAAACTGCCTTTCCTCTATTCAATTCAGTAATAGTTTATATCTGGCGTCCTTTAAGAGCTCATTAATGTATTTCTTCTAGATGTGTTAAGCATCAGTCTTTTGCTATATCCTTCTAGGAAGACAGTGTGATAGGCAGCAACTTTCATATTTATCCTCCTTTACTGTGTATTTCTGAGACAGTATTAGCATTACCCTTGTGCTGCTGGGAAAAAGAATGCACGAAGAAAGTGTTAAAGCAAGTGTCAACTGCATACCCTTTGATCCACTCTGGATAACATATGTACTTTGCTAAACCTTTAGGTTTTTCCCTTTCTTCTGCAATACTGCCTTAAAGCAGAGCTCAGATAATAGGTTGGCTTTTAAAAAAGTAATTAAGACAGATTACTTGGTCACTTCCCTATGAGTAAAGAAAACATATGAGGAGAACCGTCTCAAACTGGAAGACTTTAGTTAAAATAAACAAGGCTCGTATTATTGTTAGGAGAGTTATCTCAAGAATGCTGTTGTCCTGCCTGGCAGGTAGTGACTCCATTCAGAAATGAAAATGGCACATCAGTAATGCACTTAGGGGATAACTTATGGCTTAAATGCTCACAGGGTGGCAAGATTCCTATCCGGTGGACTGCGCCAGAAGCAATTGCCTATCGTAAATTCACATCAGCAAGTGATGTATGGAGCTATGGAATCGTTATGTGGGAAGTGATGTCGTATGGAGAGAGACCCTACTGGGATATGTCCAATCAAGATGTGAGTCTCGGTGTTCTGAAATATATGGCTTTTCATTGAGATTCAGGAAGTTCTGCTTCACTGCGTGATCAACTGAGCACTTGAGTTGAAATAATATAAATTCGAGGATCTTAATATAAATATATGTAGTAACCTAGTTTTAATTATGACCAAAAATGACTTTTGATTACAACGATCAGAATTAAACAGCTTCCATGGTATAGTGTGGGAAGGAGAGAGATAGACAAATAGATATTGATCATAAACAAAATAGGATAATGTTTTTATCTGGTGAACGTTCAGTACCATACTAAAACAAAATTAATGTTTGAATTTTAACAAAATGTAGTAAAGATTACCAGAAAACAAAATCCACATGTGGTAAAATTGACACGAAAGGTTTATTGACAGAAAATTAGTGAATATTTTAAAGCTGGCATAGTTGTAATTAGAGCTTGCCCCTTGAGGACTCTAAAATAAAGCTTCACTAAATGACCCTTTGTAAATTATGCACATCCCTTTAAATGTACCATCTGGACTAGTTCATAAGGGAGTATCCACGATGCCTGCAATTTCAGAAAAGCATTCAATAATGACACTAATAAGATTCCAGAGTAATAGAATTTAATTACAAACATCTCCAGTAAGAAAGGAAAAATCAAAACAAAGAGCCCTAGATCAGAGGTCTTCCTAGAACACATTTGAGCTAATTCTGGAAAAGTTTTAGTTAGGTATAAAGGGCTTAGAAACTCCCATCAAAATAAAATGACCATCTATACTTTAGCACCTCACTCTTTTTTTTTTTATGTACAAGGAAAATAATCATTGAGGTATTTACAAGTGGAAGGTATTTAGGTTATCAATTAAAATTATATTTTAGCAAAAACTTGTTTTTAAAACTTTCCAATGTGCAATGCTGTCTGGCTTTCCTGAAGGAACAGGAAGTTACAAAGCCCTGGCAATCATACAAAGAACCAGGTGCACGCACATAAATAGAATGCAGGCTGCCTGGTCAGTAAAAGAATGTTCAGAGCTGTAGAGAAACCGATGCACTCCATCACCAGTGGAGCAAGAAGAATTCTCCACTGTGAATATCCAGATTAGAGGGAAGGGTAGTATCGCTATTGTATTATCTGTAATTCATAAAGAAGAGCCGTAGTGGTTGGGGAGAGAGATAGAACAGCCAGCCTCATTGACAGATAATTGCAAGCTGGAAAAAGACTGGAAGTGAACGGTGTGTGATCTTTAATTCGATGTGATTACTCAGTGCAGATACCTTCAAGTAGCCTCTTATGTCAACATTTGGATGCAGGTTACAGACCCTTAGAAGGACAAAGACAAAAAACCTAAATGAACAAATCGTGCATATATTGATGTAATTATTTGATACTTAACTTTCATTTATTCCAATTGAGAGACATGACTAAATGTTCCAAGTGTACCATATATAAAGATACCAGTGCTAGGCGTGATGGCTCATGCCTGTAATTCTCAGCACTTGGGAGACAGAGGCAGGAGGATCATTGTGAGTTCAAGACCAGCCTGGGCTACAAAGTGAGCTCAAGGCCAGCCTGAACTGCATAGCGAGACCCTGTCTCAAAAAGACAAAAAAATAAATAAATAAAAAGATATCTGTGTCAGGGCTCTAAATATTTTGAGATCTGCAACTTTGACAGTTCCTATGTTATATTAAGACAATTGACTATTTTACATATTATCTATATTTCTGCCTTTATCCATGAAGAAAATCATCTAAAGCCATTTTTGTTCACCAGTAATATTGATCTGTCATTCACATATATTTGTCTCTCAATGCTAGATTCTGGGTAGAACAGGAATCAATAGGAAATGAATCTGGAGAATGACCTTCCTGGGTAGTACTCGCTGCAGAAAAGTAACTGTGGAAAATATGTCAAACATTTTTTGTTTGTTTGAATCCTTTGCCCCTTTGTAATATTCAGCAGTAAACTGAGAAAATTTGCTTTGGTAACCCACAAGCTGTCTTCCAAGCTGGTAGTGAATAGAGGGCTTCTGAGAGAGTATTAATCAATCTGGGCAGTTACAACAAATTGAGTTACCCTACCAGCAGTCCAACGTTGCTTGCATTCTTGTCAATTCAATGTAAAATGTTTTCAACAACTTTAGAGTCAATACCATATACCTCAGAAGAAAAAAAGAAGAAAAAAGTCAAAGGATCAAAGTGACCTAGTGTAATTGCTACAAATAACTAGAATAAAATGAGATAGCATAGACAGTTCCACCTTGGAGAAGTAGATAATAGAATGAGATGTCACAAAATACAAGAGAGAGAAAAGATCAAAGGGGTTAATCAATCCAAAGATGATTGTCAAACTAGTTTGCTAGTTAAGAATACAACAGTCAAATTGGCAGACAGAAACTGAAGCCAGCTCAATTAACTTCAGTTGAAAGCCAACTTTTGAGCACTCAATGGACCCACTGGATGGGTTCAGTGTGGTCACTGGCATTTCCATGGCCACTGTTTCTCCAGCAGCAATTATTTCTGCAGGAAAATAAAATAATCAAATGAAGCAAAACAAAAGTGCTGATTTGAGACAGACAAAACTTTAAACTCCCAAACAAATAATAGAGTTTCCAGAATCTCAGTGTTACTCATCAACAAAGCTTATGAGTGGCCAAGAAATTATGAAGTAATCCACCTCTTTAAATGTGGCGTGAGTCACTCATTACATTACTGGGATGCATACCCCAAAGGGGAGGGGCTTAGAGAAAAGCCAATGAGAAAATAATATAGTGGCAGCTTAGAAAAATCAGAGTTGGCAAGAGGCTGCTGAGTGATTTATATCTTATTAAGCAAGGAAACCACGCAGATAATCTTGGACAGTAAGACAAGAGTTGCTATCATTTTAATTTCTTTCCTTAGATAGGTGAGGGTCTCCTTTAAGATTTAAATTAAAAATAATTACTGTTAATCTTTTAATCAAGAAAGAGACACAAAATTGATGTCTAAGGATATAATCTTCCGAAAGGAAAAGTGGCTGAGCATCTGGACAGTGGCTTTCGAGCTGATCAATGTTAGCTCTCTGAGCAAGAGGATACAGGCTTAAAATTATGCCAAGGGAATATTTCTTTTTGGGAAATGCTCCTGAAGGGATCTCTGGCACTAAGACAGAGTCTCTTCTGCTGGGAATGAGTAGGTGTGCTGCTGCTGAGTTGCAGAGTGAGTAGGGGCTTGGGCAGAACCATGTGATCTCCTTGGGCACTGCCCAAACTCTGACACCATGTTGTTGATCTAATTGGGTTCTAACAACTTTGGACTAGGGATGAATCTTCCCTTTAGAGTTTCAGATTGGCATCGCTTGCCATTTGTTAACACCTCATAGCAACAGCTGGCTTCTCTCTCCTGCTGCCAGCAATGCTCAGGTCCACTGTTGGCTTCTGTGAAGGAACTGGAGCCATGCCCATGCTCCAGCTTGCTGGCAGCTTCATGTATGAGAAACATGCTTGTCTGCAGGGTAAACCTCTAACAATAGCCTGCCTGGCAGCTTAATACGCCATCCTGTTGTCTCCGTAGGTGATTAAAGCCATCGAGGAAGGCTATCGGCTACCCCCGCCCATGGACTGTCCCATCGCGCTCCACCAGCTGATGCTAGACTGCTGGCAGAAGGAGAGAAGCGATAGGCCTAAATTTGGGCAGATTGTCAACATGTTGGACAAACTCATCCGCAACCCCAACAGCCTGAAGAGGACAGGGACAGAGAGCTCCAGGTTTGCCGTGCTTACTTAATAGTGATGTATGAAGGAATGCATCAGAGGTGGCAGGCTAGTGGTGACTCATTTTAATTCCTACCTTTTCATCAAATGCTGCTTCACAGATCTGTGCAACCCAGGTGACGTCTTTCTCAATTAGTCAAGTATTTACAGTCGTTAAATTCATCATTTTGAAGAGCCTCATGCCTGTCAGCCCTCATGCTAGTAAGAAAATTTAAAAGGAAAAAGAAAGGAAGAGCTAAAGTGCTTAAGATGCTGGCCTTGAAAACTTAAGAAGAGGCTGAAATGTACTCTTGGAAGACATTCAAGCTAGGAGAGGCTACTTTTCAAAAAAGACAAAGGAACATGAAATAATAATAAAAATGGAAGAGTAGGTCTTTAAACGCTGCATTCTAAGTTGACATATCAAGTGTTAATTGTAGCAAGAGATTCATTGGGTTTCAGTCTGATTTTCCCTTTCTGAACCTTAGAAGGATACAGAGTCAATATAGAAACCAATCAAGTTACAAAAAGCAGACAGTGAATTTTTTGAGGCATTTTAAAACAAAAAGGACTGGACCGTCTGTGAAAGAGGAAGTCAGTTCACTGGGGAGAGTGACATGAAGTGTGTCAATAAGGAACACAGGGATATTACATGTGCCACAATTCACTAGGAGCTTTTCCCCATGCGGAATTAACTTTACTGCTGTCATATGAAGGATGCCTGCATATCGGTCCCATCTGAAAGAGTGCAGACTATCTTTCTTACCTGAATTATTTAGGAAGCCAAGAACAATAAGACCAAGTAGCTCTGGACTGTGACAAGTGAAGCATCACTTCATCTCCAAATTCGAGCTTCTCAATTCTCAAAGCCTCCTCCTTTTATCATGATCTGAGTTAAAAACAGAAGGGTATTTTATTCCTCCAAAACGATTAAGCCCTGTAGAACTTTATAAGCCTTTTGTATTTTCCTTCAATCTTTCTCCTAAAAACTAAACTTCAAGGTCCTGGAGAGAAAGAATACATTTAGGGTTAGGTCACCCACCTCTGCCTTTTAGATACTCAGTTCCAGAGTTCATGTTTGAGGGCTGTGAGGCCAGTTGCCTGATGTTTATTGCTTTTCATGGTATTTAGGAGAATACATAAGCCATTCACTCACTAATACCACATGATACCTGCTTTGCACCAAAGTACAGAATACATTGAATTATTGGATGCACTTTTCTTACTTCTAAACTTTTCTCACTGATAATACAGTGCTTATTACCATTGCTGATAACAGGATGTCACATAACATGTGCACAAAAACTTCTAGAGCAAGCTTGAGACTGACCCTTGGAATTAACTGACAATGAATGGAGATGTTTTCTTCTGGAGGTTATTTTGACCTTGTGAGGCACTTAGAGCCTATATCTTGCCTTATTAATGGGCTTTGCTTTAAGTTAGAAGTAAATGCAAACAGATAAATCTTTGCTTAATAACACATGCTATTGCTATATATCCAGCACTCAATTAAATATCTAGAACTCTGTGTTAAGTATTAACTCAAATTTGAGAGAGGAATTAAATCTTGTTCTTGCTATGAACATCTGCAGAATTTTAGCCAGAATATTAAACTTTCTTGAAATAATGAGTACAAAAAAAGGTCACAAAGTCAAGGTATTTTTTGGACATAAAGCTGATAAGTAAGACAAATCTTCATTACAATATTTATATGAAGAAGAACTAGTGCAAGTCAAAATAATTTAGGTAAAAATAAAACATTTTACATGGAATTGGACTATTCATTCTGCTTTGTAGTTAAGGCTTTATACTGACCTAATTTTGTTATTATAAAGAGAGAGCTTTTAATAACAAATAACAGTACTGCTATATAGGTAATCATAGTAAAGGTGCATGAAATAGCTCTGAAGATCTGTCCTATGATTATTTAATAGTTTGGTGATGGAGATGACTACAGTTCTCCTGATAAATACTTTCCTTAAAATAGGTGATTTACTATTTATCAATGTGATAATTAATGGCAGAATTCCTGCCTGTAGTCAGTCTTGCCAGTGGCCTAATATAAAACACCTGGCTCGAGAAATGTGTAGACTAATAAATAAGTTAATAAGAAGTTCTTAGAATTTGTTGAAGTCATTATTTAGGAGCCCCAGCAAAGGAATACGAGAAGCACATTCCACAATCCAAACAGTGATCAAAGTAGCCATTCTTTCTGCCCGTCTTGGCACACGTGCTGGTCAGGCATGGGTTGATTAAAGCAGGGATTAACTCCCTGCTGTCCCTGGTTGGTTTGAATGCCCTGCGACTGCCTGCAGACCTGGCTGGAACTATGCCGGGCTTGAACTCTCGGTGTTTTCTCTGCTTCCATTCAGTCTGGCGGGTGGCAAGCTCCCAGTTTTCCTTACTCATACTTCACTAAGGTTTCCATAGTTGCCAGAGCAACATCCGTAACAGCAGGGACTGAACTCTTTCTGCACAGGCTGGGCAGGTTTCAGTCACCGGGGATCCCCTACTCTCTACCCCAAGCTAGGATGTTGAAAGATCTCCTATGAGCGTTAGTGCTCTATGAGATCTGCATAAAACAAGTTCAAGAAATGGAATTAAGCCCAGGGAGAGCGATTCTTGCATTCACAGCTTTGCAAAACTAAGGGCAAAAAATCACATGGTTATATTTGAGCATGGATGTGCCCTTTCAAGTGTTCTCTTGGCTTTCAGTTACTCTTGTGTATTTTAGGCAGTCTGACTTCTGAGTCTTCCCGGAGCACTGATAGCTTCTGTCTGTTTACACGTTCTTGTTTCACTTACAGACCTAACACTGCCTTGTTGGATCCCAGCTCCCCGGAATTCTCTGCGGTCGTATCAGTAGGCGACTGGCTCCAGGCCATTAAAATGGACCGGTATAAGGATAACTTCACAGCTGCTGGTTATACCACGCTAGAGGCTGTGGTGCACATGAACCAGGAGTAAGTACTCAGCGATATAACACGAAAGGGTAAATCTAGATTTCATAGTATTTCCCTTTTTATTTTGCTTTGAGCTACATAATCATCCTACTCATTAAAAAAAAAAAAAAAACTGGAATGCCTCTCATTTTGATTGTGTACATTTTTACACGGCCTCTCTAAAGCACCTACATCGTTGCATTGAGTTACTTAAGCATTGTAACACACCTGCCTTGTCGTGCTGCATCGATTGTGGCTGATTCAAATGTGCGTCTGCATGACGTCCAGGAAAAGAGATTCGCAGTCCTCGTGACTTTTTGTCTCTCTCTTCTCTGTTGCTCCACCTACAGTGACCTGGCAAGAATCGGCATCACGGCCATCACGCACCAGAATAAGATTTTGAGCAGCGTCCAGGCAATGCGAACCCAGGTGCAGCAGATGCACGGCAGGATGGTTCCTGTCTGAGCCAGTACTGAAAAAACTCAAAACTCTTGAAATTAGTTTACCTCATCCATGCACTTTAATTGAAGAACTGCACTTTTTTTACTTCGTCTTCGCCCTCTGAAAATAAAGGAAAAAGTACCTGCAGCATTGCTTGGTGTACGGATGGCTGACGCTGTGAGGCTTTACCGAAGTGACGGCCGGCCATTGGAATTAGACCTGGAACAAATGGTTTCTCAGAAGTACCTAAGTCCTTGCCAGTCTGTAAAATACATGTACCTATAGAAATAGAACTCTGCCTCTGAGTTTCCATGCTGTGTTTGCTGCCAGACACTGAGCTTCTTCTCCATTTGGAATCACACCATAGTGTTTTGTTTGTGGCATAAATTACAGTCATTTCCCTTCACTGGAGTGAAGACCATGCCCAGGAACAGTTGTGAAGGACTCAGCTGTAGCTTTTAGGGCCTGGTTCATAGCAAGGAGAAAAAGATGGTGAAAAAACCGTGAGGCTCATGTGTGTTGCTTCTTTGGTGCCCCAGTCACCTGGTGGATTCTTCAGACACAGTGGGGCTGGAAAGAAAAGGAAAGAGGATTAGAAATAATGTAGAACTCAAGCCCCATAACCCCTCACTGGACGAAGGAAGTGTGTTTCTTTGGGCCTGAGGCTGTGCCATATTAAGTCTTACTTGTGGACCCTACAAACTTATCATAACTACCTTATGGATAATGGGCTGTGACAATCTGGAATAGGAAACTTTCATACTTCCCTCCTTTTAAAGAAGCAACCCCAAATCTGTAAGGTAAGTTGAAGGAATCAACAATGAATTTTCTGAAGTGAAAACTTTCCTCTGTGTGTGTGTGTGTGTGTGTGTGTGTAAACATGATCTCATTTGAAACAGTGAATAGCAAGTATTTCTTGAGGTCTACCAGGTAGTGTTGGGGTTTTTGTTTTCAGGGGTTCAGGCCTTTCTTGATAATAGAAAAGGACATCAAGTGTAGTATGATTCTTCTGACATTCTTCTAGGATGAAGTGAAATATAAATTATACAAGGTGAGGTCAAGTTCAGAAAGATGGTTGGTTCCTTTGGCTGTACTTTCCCTCACAAAGAATTCCTTTGGTACCAATCCATCGTATCGTCTGGGTACCTGACAGTAACTTTAAGGACCTTTCTCTCTAACTGTTAAATCACATACACCTTCCTTCAGAGAGTTTGCCTCATTGAAAAAGTGCTAGGATGTCTTTTCCACTGGTCTCACTTCTGTCCTATTCCAGAAATCATTGCCCCAGACAGGGTTAGCTAAGAAGGATTTACCAAGATGTCTTTGGGAGATGTGGCATGCACTCTGACTTCCTTCTGATCAGAAAGTAACCTACTAAAGAGTGCATCTTTTATCTATAAATTCATTAGCAGCTTTAAGTGCTTCCATTTTATGATTTTCTTCTTAAAATGTGTGGCTTTGTTCATTCCTACAAGCAAGGGACCTAACTTTGCACTGGGAGAATTTTAACTTAAAAAAGATTCCATTTTTATCATTTTTAAACAACAGCTTGGCTGATTTAATGACCTTTTATTTCCCTCTCAGTTTTATCCTGAAAGCTATTTCTTATAGAGCAAAGAATGTAAAATTTGATGCTGTCAAATCATGACAGTTTAGTAGAAACCTTTTTTTTTTTTGCAACATAAGTTGTAAAAGCCTTTCTGTTCAGAAGGAAAGTAAAATTTGTTTTTAAAACTGCTTCAACAATTTTTTATTTTATCACCCCTTTTGCTGAAGTCTATGAGTTCTAGAAATTCATGTTAAAAGTTGACAAATATAGATTGGGCTTTTAGGAGATTTTTGCTTGTTTGTTTTTCTTTTTCTTTTTTCTTACTTTTAGAAAATGTTATTATTAGTTCAACAAAGCTGTGGAATATTTTAATAAATCATTCCAATTCCATTAAGAAAGTATCATAGAATTGTACTTTAAAATAGACAGCTACCTTGCCCTTACAGATGTTGAATAATCAAGTTTTACTTTCTTCTTCTTCTTCTTTTTTTTTTTCTTCTTCTTTAGACAGGGTCTCACTATGTGGTTCAGTCTGGCCTTGAGGTCATTTTGTAGCTCAGGCTGGTCTTGAACTCACAATGATCCTCCTGCCTCAGCCTCCCAAGTGCTGGGATTACAGGTGTGCGCCACCGCACCTGGCACTTCCTTCTTTTTCTAAACATTGAATATATTATATTCAAAACAGAACTTTTCTAAAGAAAGGATATGCTGATTCTAAAGTATCCCGGGAAATTAACACTGTATACTATGCCAGATTAGTTTTGTTACTATTTGTCAGGTATCCCTAAATGAAATAATCAAGTAAAGACTAAAGGAAAGAATATAAAATCTTATGTCATTTAAGAGTTGCATTTTAAATCTTAATTTTAACAGTTGAATATGTTAGAGTCACAGCCAGTAGAAGGACCAAAACAAACAAAACAAAGAAAACTTTCCAGGTACCTAAAATAATAACCAGCAGCAGTAAAAGTGTTTACTATTGCCACTGCCTCCCGAAGTGTGAAAGAGATGCAAGAACACTAGAAATACCCCATTACTTTCACAGTTGGAGCCAGACTCTAACATCCAGACAGCTATGAATTCTAAAGCCATTTGAAATGTTGACACTGGGAAAATCACCCCACTGTTCTTTATAACTTACTTCGTCCCCTGTAAATTAGGGAAATAATGATGACTTTGTGATAACATATTTCCTGATGCATGATAACATTGTATGTGTGTAGGAAATGTTCTTGTGGACAGCACAGAGAGCTCCTGGAAGAAAGGGCAGTCTTCCTCCTCCAGTGGCCAAGTGTAGCTCCTCTGTCTGCTGTCTTTCACTTGTGACCCCGGATGCTTCACTGCACTTGCCAGCGTGGGATAAAATGCACTTTAGTAGTAGGCGTCCTGCAGATGAAGATCCCTATTTTAAATGAATTGATGGGTATTTGGGACTAACAACTATACAAAAGTGGTAGCCCTATCAAATTATTCTGAAGGCTTAACATGCATTGTTTACTAGAAAAGTTTATGAAATTGTTATTTTATAATTGGAAATGCCGTAAAGTGCACAAATACAACTCCATTGCAATGAAGAACCGGATGATAAAGATATTTTGATGTCTTTATGGCTGCTCAAAGGAGCAGAACTTTGTTTACTTAATCACAGTTAATTCCCTTCAATAACTCATGACCTCTTCATACACCACATGCTTTGTCTGATCTTTGTTCAAGAAATTCCCCATCACAAGGGAGTTCTCTGAATTCAAAGGCAAGAGACTGTTTTTCTTAACTCTTACTCTAGCACCAACTAGATGTAAACCTTTACATTTCTACTCTTCTATTTTCATATGTCTAGTCGTTTCCATTCATTTCAACTCTACAAAGTCCTCACTTAATATTGTAAATATAGTTCCACAATAGGCGTTAAGTGAAAAAGGGGGTTGGTAGACTGACAAGGGACAAAGGTTTCTGAGACCATTCTTTCTCTGAGAATGGAATTCCTAGTAGCAAAAGAAACTCTTTATTATAAAGCTGTACTGGTGGGTATTCCTGGAATCACAGACTCCAAGAAGCTGCCGCAGGAAGATCCCAAGTTCAAAACCAACCTGGGCAATTGAAGGAATTAGTGAGTCCTTGTTTCCAATTAAGACATAATAAGAAGGGCTGGCTGGGAATGCAGCTCAGTGTGAAGAACATATATTTAATTGCAGTACCCCCCAATATATAATATTATATATAATAAATCATTGTACTATATATGGTGCTTACCCACATGCTGCAATTATATTACAGAGCTTTAAGGTTGAGTTCATATTCTACTTTTTCTTTCCATAAATTCTCAAATAAAACTACACTGCAAAGAAAGGATATCTTCTGAAGATATTGATAACAACACTCTACCCTGCATTTATAATTTCCAATTTTAAAAACTGATTACTATATGAATCATTGGTGACCATGGTTTATTTCTGTCTCTCAAAGTAGACTACAATGTTTTGGACACGTTTAATAGTGGTCATTTAACTCAAAGAAAAAACTTTCTTTACTCCTGCACATACACCAGATAAATGATGGGACAAAATAAGCACAATCATCTGTAAAGGTGCATTTTAGTCTTAATTTCTGCACTACATTTGAGCCATCAACAATTAAACACAGTCTCTGCAGCAGGAGGCGTGGTCCAAGGAGCAGTCTTGACAATCATTTGTCACAAGTGAAAGACAAAATTCTTTTGTCTTGGAAAGAAAATTCTTTTTCTTTTTTAATTAATGATTTGACAAACTGCGAGGATCATAAGGAGCCATGATGATGCTTTGGGTCATCCTGGTCTCATTCTAGGCTCACGTCTGGACCTCTAGGGTGTGGTTGGTGCATTCTTGGTGTTCCAAAGGAGCCTGGAGCCGTGAGACCTCCAATATTGGCATCAGAGTCACCGTGCCCTTGGCCCCAGCCTCCTTGTCCTCTCTGACTACCTGTGGGTCATGTGGATCTTTTACTAAGTAGATTATCTTGCTCTTTAGAAGTGGCTTTATTTTCAAGGAAAACATCCATTGCTTTTTATTTCTTGGTTTTGTAATATTCAATCATTACGGGTGAGCATCAGTGGATTATTATTTTTTCAAAGGAAGAAAGTAAGAACTCATGATCTCCCTCCTAAACTACATTTATGGAGCCCTATTACCACCTATGAATCTGCATTCTTCCTCACGGTATAAGTGGGTCATGAGCTGTTAGTATTGGCCAGTGTTGTGTCTAAAGTCTTGTTCTTTTCTCTGCAGGGAGTAAATTCTGCTATCTCAGCCTCACAGCCCTTCCTGTAATCACAAAGCCCTTGGAAGAAAAGAGAACACACCCTCCTCAGTTCCTTCCAAATGTGTTTCTTCTGCTTCTATGATACCAGTTGGGGCAAAGACACAGTACCTGAAAAGGAGAAATGTATGACTTTAGAACCCCATTTCCCAGGGAAATCAACAGAATTAAAGTTCAGCATCTGTTCTCCAGTTGCACGGAGGAATGTACTGTCTCACGGCACCAGCTCTGCAGAGTTCCGACTCCCAAATCCCTCGTGGTTTTATTTATATGTATTTCCATACTTCATTCCTGTATGTCACTGCCGCATCAGTGTGGCAGCGAGAGACCAGAGGCAACAGGTTTTACTATGGACACCAGTTCGGGTGCCACCACGCAGAACAAAGCCAGTTCTCATGAGCTGCCTATGATATGCATTGCTGAAGTAACATTTTACCCAGGGTGTGCCATTGCAGTGATATAAATATATTTTTTCCTAGACTAAATATGAGCTGACTATCTCTTTTGATGTGTGTACATAGGTGTGAGTGTGTGTGCGTGTGTGTGCATAAGTGTGTGTGTGCGTGTAACCTCATGCTTCAGACTGCCTGTGAATGTTGTCGAATGCTACATCTAAAAAGTTCTGGTTTCCTACCAGTTCAAAGATAAGAACCGTATGATGCAATGGGCTTGGAGACCATGCCCTTCCCCTTCCTTGCAAAGGACTTGGAGATGTTAAGTGTCCTATATCTATAAGTGTGTCTTTGTAGCTGCCACATTAACCTTAAAGAGTAATTCTACAGCTTCGGAAAGAGGTATTTTCACCTTAATGGTGGAATAACTTTAGAATATAAACCCATTCAGGTGACAGCCCATCATCACAATCACAAATTCTGATTGAATTCAGCCGGCTCACCAATTCCTTGTTGGAGAGAGGAAAGGGGATGGAATCTGTCTGGTAGCCGCAAACGGAGTACAAGTAGTTTTTGTTTCCCTGCATAAATGGACTTGTTGAATGCGAACAAATATATGCAATTCATATACTTTTGCAGATGAACGTAGATATGTGTGTCAGCTTTGAGATGATGCGTCCAGATTAATACTTTGTCTCCCAATGTCACGGAAAAATACATGCCAGTGACTCTTGAGATTAACATAGTTGGTATGAAATGGTCTGAAGCAATTTCAGGTTCCCAAATTACATGGAAAATTCTACAGTAATGAATATGCAGCTAACTCCTCTTGCCCTCAAGGTGTATCAGTCTTCTAGAATCTGAGTTCTGGTGTGTGAAGATTCAGTATTGATGCGATATGATACCAAACTCCAGCCAACATACTGCCATTTTACATAACCTGAGTGGCTGCCTTGCTTATTCTAAGCTATGGTTGCAGGACCTGCGGCCATGTGTATAAGCTATAACATCAAATCAGGGAAAAACGGAGGGAAAAGATTCTGAACCATATTATTGTTGTTGAATAAGTAGAGAAAATCATCAATAAATATTTATTGCATTCTGACAGGGTGTGTGGCATTGTATTCTCATAGCTATGCCAGAGTGACAAAGTTAATTCACCCCTTTTTGGGGACCTTAATATATTTTTAAAGGGATGTGCCTATGCATTGATGCCTGAAAAATATGTATAAAAATGAGGTTGAGTCTCTGAGCAGGTCATCTTTCCCAGAGGTAAGGGTAGGAGGCCAATTTCGTAGTCTGTGTCTAGCCCTTGAGCAAGCACTGACTTAGCTTGGATGCTAAAATCACGCTCAGATCTTCTATTATGAAGCTGTTCCCCAGCACCAAATCAAGTAGCTTCACCATGTGTCTGCAGGCTCTGAGTTATTTTTAGCAATCTTATAAATGAAATGTTCTGGTGTGTTTAAAAAGTTACTTTAAAGAAAGGTTGTTCTCACTACACTGCTAGCGTGTGTGTTCTGAGACTTCATATTCAATCTGTGAAGGATATGTGTATTAATCCATACACTTGTATAGCCTCAATATTTGTCTAAAGACACTTCTGACCAGTAAAGGAAAGTTCTAGAAGCAATATTTTCACTTCTTTAACATTGTCCAAACAACATCAAACATTGATACACACTGAAGAGTGCATTTATTTTTTGTATCACTCCAAGTATGTTGGAATATGCAAGGACTGTGTGTAAAATTAGAATGTACAAGGCATATTATAATTTAGTTCATACGGAAAAAGAAATTAACAGAACATTGCTTGGTTCATACATGTTCCAAAGTTTGAGTGATCTTTTCAGTTAGACATAGATTTTCTATTTTGTTTTAATTTGTCAAGGTATTTTTCTTTCCTTCATGAACCTTAGGTACACATAACTTATGTCATTTATTTATGGTCTTTTATACCTAGTTTGTAAAATTGTAAAATAGCAAACTAAATGCAAAGAGTTTGCATTTGAAAATAATAAAGTAGTTGCTGTATACAAACTTGAAATCTGGTTTTGTGTTTTCAATAATTTTTTGCTATATATAAGCTTTCTCTAAATTAATTATTAGTTATAATTTAATCACAGCAAAATCTTAAATTGTAATGGCACATACTTATGGTGGATAGCAAGCATTGGCTTATTTTCTATTTATTTTCATTGTACTTGTTTATGGGATACAGTATGATAACTCAATACGTGTCTACAATGTGTAAAACAGGCATTGGCTTCAAACTCTTACCCTTGAGAATAATGCAGTAGAAAATCTGATTTTTAAGGCCCTGCATTCTATTGTAATTAGAATTATGGGTTTGGGTTGGAATTTGGTCTTTACCACTTACTAATTGTGCAGTCTAGGGCAAGTCTCTTACTTTCTCTCCATTCATTTCCTTGTTTGTACTATGGCAATTACACCGCTAAAATCTTTTATAGAGATTAGTATAGTAAATTGTTTAATACAGTATCTAGCATCTAGCCAGAACTCAACAACTAGTACTTATTCTCAGTACCCTTTTTGATGGTACAAATCTCTCTCTGACATCTCCCCTTTTTCACCCTCACCTACATCTTTGTTACTAGAGGTCAGGTTGAATTCTTACCAGGGATTTTTAACCTGGATACATGGATCCTTGGGCATTCATTGGTGTTCCAAGGGGTTCAAGAGAATCCTTAAAACTGCACATGCTAATGATTACATTCATATATGCGTTAGATGTGTTTCATAAATATTTCATCAGATTAAACAATATTTAAAACTATAATCTTAAGAGTGAGCACTGTCCTCCTGATACTATATCATTAGCTAAATGACTAATTGGCCAAGTTCTTGTCAACTGAAAATCAGGCTCAAGACTTAATGGCATACTAACCAAAGCCCTAACACCAACTGGCTTAACAGCAATGACACGCCCTTTGGTATTACCAGCAACATTTTAAAACATGGAGAATGAAATGAAAAGAATTTAAGAATCTGGGTCATATTAGGTTATTTTGTCTTTATTTATTACATCAAATCAGCTAGAATCGGCTCTATTAATATGTAGGTAGTTGCAGCATATTTGGGATTTGTGAGCTACTAGGCTTGACATTTTCCCCCATTATTTAGCAGGACCAAAAGTCAGCCTGGAAGTATTCTGCCCTCCTTTTTCTAGGAAGAGCTCATAGAATGGCGTCAAAATCACCACATGCAATCTCACCAATAATTTAGAGATTGATTCCAGTGTAACAATATGAAATTTTGTATTTGGGGAAATGAGTGCTAGCTTTTGTCTGCAATAAAGTAACTCCATATTCTCAGTGGTTTAACAGACTGAGCATTTAGCTCACATCACAGCCTGATGAAGGCCCAGAGGATCTTTATGGAAACTTCCAAACATTGACCAATGTATCCAAATTTCCTCTTGTGAGGCTGCCATGTTTGGTATGTAACCAAAGCTCACCACATAATGAGAAAGAGATGTAAACGAGAGTGTTGAGGAAGGTCTGGCCATTCTTGAAAGGGAATTTTGCTTCTACCTCTCTCATCCCTGGACAGAACACCTTTCTTTGGCCATACACAAGTGCTAGGAGGCTGGAAAATGTCATTTTAAATGCAAAGAGCAACTGAAACTGCTTCTTTGACTCTGAGTTCCCATGAACATGTCCACTGAATATTTGCCAAAGATGGAGAAAAGCATGAGGAATGCTGAGTTGTGCTGGAACACTTGGATTCTCATCTTTGGATATCCAGATGCTGTAGGGATTACATTTTTTGTTCTGCAAAATCATCTCTATCCTTTCTTTAGCCATAGCCTTCTGTTTATCTAGAGAAGTACCTGGCTTTTAATGTTTAAATTGCTTTAGTTACTCAACCTCCCTAGGAGGAAGGAGACAGATGGGGAATGTAAAATATACCCTAATCTCAGGCAAGAAATTTGAAGTTATTTTTTCTTTAAAAATTCAACTATAATATGCAAAACCAGGCCACTTCAGCCCTGTGACCTAAAGCAGATGGGTGAGACCTAAAAGCCCTCTTTTGAGGCTTTGAAAGAACTGGAGGCCAAGCTTATAGACTTTCATTTCATTTAACATTTTGGAACACATTTAAATTCTTACAACAGTCTAAAAAAACACAGGAATATTTTATCCTCATTTTATAGAGGAAAAGACTAAAGCATGGAGACATTAGAAAGTAATCCAAGGTTACTCCACTAATAAGAGTTGGAATTTGGAATTTAAACATCAACAGCTGGAATCCAACAACTTGCCCCAAGCTCGGCACCACCCTGAAGTGTACGACGTTCCCAAGCTGCTCCACCCCATCAGATTAAACAATTTGTCAGGTGGGTATGTTCCAGTTTGATGGCAGTGCTGCCACCATAGCAGGGTATTGCCACCGTAGTTTCGAAACACCACTTGCCTGTCCTCTTGCCGGGTGGCTTCTTTTTCACTGATTTGTCATGTTGATTATTTTTGGTAAGCTCTAAGGGAGCAAATTATAACTTCAGAGCAATGTTCATCTAACACACTGTGTTTTGTAGGGATTAATCTTCACATTCTACTTTTCACTAAAAGCAGAGTGCAATCTATTACAGCTAAGATACTGCCATCTGATATATAGCCAGGGAGAGGTAGTGATTTTCTTTAATTATCATTTCTATGTTCTAAGCATAAAAGCCACAAACAGCACTTCTCAAATGCTATTCTTCACTTTGATGATGGACCGCGACAAACACAGGCTAGTCGTTAGCCAAACAGAAGCAAAAGATGGGTCCTAAGACAAGAGGAAAATTAACTGAGGCAGAGGCCGAGCATGATGTAACAAGTTCCTTTCCAGGTGTGTCATGTTGGGCAAATGGGTTAGCCTCTCTGAAACTCAGTTTACTCATCTTTAAATTGGGAGTAAATATTCTCTGTCATGATCCTTTGAGAAATCAATGTAGTTGATTCTGTGGAAAACTTCTGTGCTGGATGGAAAGAGATGTTTATGTGGGAACCATGTGAATGAACGCTGTTTTCCAAATACAGCTCAATAGAGAGCGGTTAAGTATTTAGGGAAAGCATCAGGTTGGTAAAATACCGATGAGTGTTACTCAGTAGGCGGAAGATTGAGGTGGGGAGGGTTCTCTAGCCAAGAAATATGGAATAACTGAAGATTCATAAAGGACATTGGCATATGAAAGGCTCTGAAGAGTTTTTCAGTAAGGAAACCAATTTTGCTACTTTAGCCTTTTGCAACTGTATTTGAAAATGAAATCTTTTTAACACCTCTGGGGGATGAATCTATTTGGAAACACATTTTGGGGATTTCATGTGAAAAACTAGAAAAAGACTGAGATGCTTCTCCTGTTGCACAGAGCTCAGCCCTCCGAGTCAATATAAGAAAAGCTCGAGCCTGCTGGATCCTGGCCCACTGTGCACCCCCAGCAGGTCCTGGGGCATAAGCTAAGTGCTCACCTGGCTGCCAGCTGACTGGAGATTTGCCCCTTTTCCTTGGTGGTCCAGTGACTAGTATTGGATGGGGAGAGAGTATGTGGCGTATGAGGCCAGGGTTAGAGAGATTGCGCTAATCCAAAATGTACTGATTTTAGAACCCACATTGGAGGTAGCAAATCGTACCATGTCCACCAAAGTCATGACCTGGGCTGAGATATCTGAATTCTTCCAGTCACAGCAAAAAACCAAATGGATTCTGACAGTGAAAAAATGCACCACACACTTAAATCAACAACCTAATTAAGACTTGTAGCGGTATAGTGGGTTTTGGGCTGAGTTATTTTATCCTTTCCCTTCAGAGGAAGTGCCCTGAGCCATCGCCTGCTCCCAGTTGAGTGGGTAATAGACCACTGACATATCTTATTTCTGGCAATCACCCTGGACATAATTCTTTGTTTACAACACTGATGTAGAAAACTTGATGAATACTTGGAGGGAAATAAAATTAGGACCCAGGAACCCAGCTAAAATCAACTTAGTAGAACACAGATATTGCTTTGTGCAGAGCTGGAAAAGATAGCCATGAGAGAAAGTGACTGGAACGTCTACCCAGAGAAACTATATATTATACCCATAATATGTAAGAGGCAATTATAGCCTACTAATCTGCAGTGTATCACTACCTAGCAATCAGATTGACGTATTCTAATGAGACCCATGGTGTTTGTAATCAGACTGGCATTGCTTATTCATATCTCTATTCCATAAGATGCACTTTTAAATGGCTCAGATTGCACCAGATGCTATAAGAAACAGCATTCCATTTTATTCCATTACCAGCATTTTTCCCTCTTTCAATTAGCATAATTTAAAATCAGCCAGAGGCAAATGTGAGGGGCTGGAAAGTTGCAAAGAAGTTCAAGAAATACTTGATGGAAAAGAGGCAAGAAGACACTCATGTACAACAATTTTTTTACAGGCAGGTGAACATTGCAATTAATAGAGTTCGTCTTCTTTAAATTGCTCAGAATTTATTTCTGTGACTTATTGGAATATTAGAGTCTCTTGGGGGCCTAATTGCCCTGTAGGTTCTTGCTTCTGCATTATCTTGTGAATGACATAATAGAATCACTACCTCATTTACCATTCAGTTAAGGTTTAATTGAGTTCATCTCTTTTTCCCTTATAATGGTGAGGAACTTATGGAATCAACACACGTTCTCATTTGTATCACCAGACGATGCTCACAAATTGCCCCTTTCTGAATTAGGTCTGGGCTGTTTATAAAATATCTGAAGACCTGCACTGACATCATAAAACTTTTCCCTGATGCAAAGGGCCATGAAGCTAGAAACAGTAGCTGCTCTTTAAATAAGAATTGGCATTTGATATAGGGAGATTAATTTCTCAACAATTTACTTTCCCAGAATCTTTGCATCTACCTGGCAATAAAGTATAACCCCTCTCCCCAGGCTGTGTCTAGGGCTTCTGTGGGTAGTTCTGCAGCCTGCAGTCCCTGTTAGATCTCTTCCTCTTCCTACCTAACAGGATCCAGCATCTCTGTTTACATCACTTGAGTGGAACTGACAGATCCCCAGCTATAAAGTAACCCTCATTCACCAAACTCAAGTAAACCCTCCACTTCTTACTGGCTCAGAGACTGTCTAGAGGGAAACTTGAATCTTTTTTCCATGGTGTGGAAACCATCTTTCTTACACCCTACCCATCCTCCCATGAACAAAAGGCAGCGATTCTTCTGGCAGTCACTTTGCGACCATAAGAAAAGCTACCCTCAGCATGAAAGTGACACCAAAGTGAAGAGAATCTCAAACAAAGCAAGTGTGGACCCAATGGTATGTACTGCAGCAGGCTGGTACAGCCTCATAAGAGCTGTTAGCTACATTTTTCAGGAATCTCATGAGCCTGTTCACGCCATCTTGGTAACTTAAATTGGCCATTGTGGGGCTACTTACACCATGGTAATGTGCAAAATGTACCGATCCAGCTGCTGTCTCTCTCTCTCTCTCTCTCTCTTTCTCCTTTCTTTTCCTTTGTATTTCTGTTTCTCCTCTTTCTTCCCATGAACTCTGTGAGGTACCCATTAGCTCAAAGAGAAACCATTTACCACCACAAAAAGGGTATTTTTATAATTTCTAACTCACAGGTAAAGAAACTAAGGCCCAAGATGTAAATGTTGCTTATCCAGTCTTCAGAGAACTATGTACAGTATGCCGGGGTGCAAAGCCTTTGCAGCCTCCATGCATTACCTATGCTACCCACCTGGCCAAGCCATCAGGACCCTAAAACAGTGTCTCTTGGAAATTTCCTTCATTCTTAGTCTGAGCTGGGTGACTCCACCTGTCATTGTGTGCTTCCCTTGTTTAGAGTGTTTCTTAACAATGCAGAGGACTTATTGGATTTTCTGGTTGTTTTCTTCCATTAGATTTTAAGATAGGGGCTGGGGATTTAGCTCAGCGGCAAAGTGCCTGCCTGGCAAGCGCAAGGTCGTGAGTTCGGTTCCCGATACCAGAGAAAAAAAACAAAAAAAAAAAAAAAAAAAAAAAAAAAGATTTTAAGATAAACAAAAGTAGGAATCTTATTTTCTCTTGTCTATATCTTCAGGCCTAAGACCATGGTCACCCCATGGTAGCTGCTTGATCAATGCTGGCTAAATTACTTGAATGAATAAATGAATGAAGGAATGAGTCCTTGGCATTGGTTGTTACTGCACTGAAATTCAAGGAAAGAAAAAATCTCTAGTATTACCTTTAGCATATATTCTTATATCAAATATATGAATCATCATAAAGCTATCAAGACTCTCCACTTCCCTTTATTTTTTCCCCTCATCTTCATCATCAGATAGGGTCTGCTGGGTATCAGACAGATGGATGAATGTGTTAAGAGATATTATAAAGATTCTTGTCTTTTGTGTCAAATAGATTGTGTCAAATTCCAGTTCCATAATCACTTGCCATGTCATTGTTGATAGAGAGTACATTTCCTCATATGTAAAATGGAGATGATTTCTAGCATTTGAAGGTTGCTGTGTGCCACTAAATAGTTGATAAGTAGCAAGATTCATGGTAAAAGATATTCAAGAAATGTCTATTCTTTATCTTCTTGCTCTGCAACCCTATCTACACTGTGCTTTATTTTTCCTCCTCTGAGGGTTATTTCCTGAGATTTAATATTTACGAGATAAATAGTAAGTATTAAATACTTCCTGAATAGATAGACTTCATTTACTTAGTGTGTATATTATAAATTACTGCTACTTCATCTTACTAATCTCCATGACAATAATGAGTAAATAATAACCACAAATTTTAGCATGCATCATGAGAGATTGGAAGTCAACAAACTATTTTAAGTTGAATCCCTATTACTTATGTGTGTTAAGGTTTTTAAGATTATGTTATAATTTGCTTCCATTCTAAATTAGATCCTGTTGCTTTACTAATGTTTGTATGCACACAGGTACACGTGAGATTGCAAGTGTCTGCATGTGTGTGAGACAGAAACTCAGGGCTGGTTCACAGATGAACAGAAGGTGAGCCCAGGCCATGACAAAAGTGACGTATATTTTGTTATGCTTTTATCTTTCATTCTAAAAGAAACACTTAAGGAAAGAAGAATGGCTGGACTGAGTATAGACTGAGTTACTCTTGTCCTACATGCAGTGCTAAGATTAGATAAATTTACTAGGCATGATGGGAGATGCTTGTAATTCCAGCAGTTAGAACCTGAGACAGGAGGGTCATTCGTTTGAGTCTAGTCTGGGCTACATAGTTAGTTCAAGGCTAATTTAGTCTACAAAGTGAGACCCTGTATTAAAAAATTGATTATAAGCAAGACTTTGGAAAAGATCCTATTGACTATTTTTTTCTGAAAGTTTTTTTATTGGTACATGTTTATAGTACATATTAATTACATTCAATTTGGGGAGTGAGTACATGTACACAACACAGCTTAATTCTTTTTACATCTCCTTTCCATCCTTTCCTGCCTTCTTTAATCTCCTGATTCCCTTCCCATTAGCAAAAGCTCTATCTCCCTGTTTCCTATTATCTATCTTTTATTTTGCTATTTAATTTATTTGTAGTCTGGGCTTTTCATACAAGAGAAACCATGTGATATTCAAACTTGTGTATCTGATTTATTTCACCTAAAATTATGGTCTCAAGGTGCATCCATTTTTCTACTGATGACTCAAATGTATCTTTCATTATAGCAGAGTAGTACTCCATTGTGTATAAATACCACTTTTTTAATCCATTCATCTGTGGATGGACATATAGGCCACTTTCAAGATTTAGCTATTGTGAGTTGTGTTGCAATAAACACAGGTATGTATGTATCACTGTGGTATGGTGTTGTTAGCTCTTTTGGGAAAATATCTAGAAAGGGAATAACTGGGTTGAATAGAATTTATAGTTTTAGTTTTCTGAGGACTCTCTATGTTGATTTTCATAGTAGTTGTACTTACGTTACCCCCAACAGTGCAGAGGGGTTCCCTTTAGCCCACAGCCTTGCCAATCTTTATTATAATTTGATTTCTTGGTGGTGGTATTCTTTCTGGAGTTGGACAGAATCTCAAGAGTGGTTTTAATTTACATTTCTCTAATGGCCAAAGATGTTGAACATTTTTTAATATATTTATACTTTTTTTTCCGAGAAATACCTGTTCATTTCAGTTGTTCATTTCTTGACTGGGCCTTTTATTGAGGGGGTCTAATATTTTTTAGTTCTTTATATATTCTAAGTATTATTCTTCTGTCCAAGGAGCCCACTGACTATTGTAAACATCATATTTCAGCCATCAGGTGAGCCCATATTTAATAGCTGATGATTTTGCCCTGAATAAAATGTTAATCCGTATCAGTCTGCCTGAAGCAGGAGGTTCCAGGGCTGGACATGAGCTGGCTTTTGTGTTGCTAGAGAAGATATATATATATATCTTCCATGAGGCCCACCATACAGAAGTGAAGTTTATCTTGGACTCGGGCACGGGAGAGCTTGGAGATTTGTAGTGGTAATCGTTAGTGGTCTTTGCCTAGAAGGGAGGTTAGGAGATAGGCAGGGAGCTGACCTAGTCAGGAGAACTGGGTCTATGGGATGGCTGCTGTGGAAAGTTACTCTCCAAATCACTAAACCTCAGTTAGGTTTGGAGCAAACCACATCTTCCTTAATCCAGTCCCACGTATGATTTGGGGAGACTGAGCAGTGAACTGACGGTGAGACTACAGCAGAGGTATTAGGGCCCTATCAAGAAAATTAGACACCCAGGAGAGCAGCTATCAGGAAAACTGTGTACATCACAGCAATGCTAAGGGGAAGAACTGACAGATTTGGTCTGGATGATACAAGAAATAGGAAGCTAAGAAATTCATGGAAAACTTAGAGATCATCTGCCCATAGTGGTGGATGGACCAAGTTTAGACCATAGAAAAGAAATATAAAATCAGTTTGTGTGCGTGTGTGTGTGTGTGTGTGTGGTGTGGGGGATCAAAACTTGGGCTTCATACCTACTCTGCAAGGGCTCTATCACTGAGCTACATCCTCAGCCCAGCCATAACATGATTTTGTAGCAATAGACAGGTGATTTGCACATATGTATGAGGCAGCTTTCTTGTCCCTGAGACACCTGCTACTTGAAAATTAAAGAAGGAGCTATTGATTTGACTCGAAGCTTTAGAGGTCCATGGTGTGTGGACTCCATGGAGGAAACATCGTGGCAGAGGGTGTTGTGAAGCTACTTAGCACCTAGTGGCTGGGCAGCAGAGAAAAGAAGCAGCAGCAGAGAGGAAGGGAACAGTACCCAAGGTCTCACTGCTACAGCCCACACAGACACACCCAGAAGTGTGCTTTGCTAATCCCCTGGGTGGTTCCCAAGCCAATCAAGTTGACAGATTTACTCTCCACCATGGAGATTTTGTATTTGTTGAATTCTCAACAACCAGGTTGCAAGTTTCATGACTCCTATTTCACTACTACGGGAAACGAGAGTGAAATAGATCAAGCCATGTGTCTAAGTTTTAACTGCTTGTAAAATGATCACCCTCAGATTTGTGTCCTGTCTGTCTGCCACCCAAGATGCACTTTCATAACACCATTATGCCTCTTCAGGAGTGAAGGTAGGACTGGAGAAGGGTGTGCTCTGCTCTCCAGTTTGGGGTGGTGTCCACTAAGTGAACCTGTGAACGTATTACTGTCCTTGTGTTTTAGCAGTTCTTTCGCTTCTAAGTTGTCTATCACTGTCTTGATATGTCTGAATGCCTTGCTGGAGGAGTGCGATGTAAGGGAAATTTGTGTTTTCATGAGATCCAATAACATTTCACATCTTAAGCAAGACTTTTAATTCTCTGGTCGATGTCTTGAAATTGATTTTTCCCTAGCTGTAGCCCAGAGTGATAGAAAACCTACTTACTGTAATAGGCACTCTCTGCTTGATGTCTTTGAAAAGTATACTGCACAGTTTAGAAGACACTGGGTCTGGCCTGAACTCTACCACAAAGAGCTTTGTGAGCCTGAGATGTCTGTCACATCTAACTCCTTTATTCTGAAACCAGAATTTGGGCTTTGTAATTTCTAGTGTTTTTCAGCTTTGAAGGTCAATGTCGGCGTTGCATTCCTTGGTTCCTAAGTATGTGTTTCTCTGTGACAGAATTCTTAGACACAGTCACAGGAGAGAGAGACAACAGTGATATTCATCAGGTACACACTAGAACTGCTGTAGGGCTTTGTTGTTACAATATTTAAATATTTCCATTCTACTTAGTAAATGGCTGCTGTCCTGAAGCATCCAGAGTGGTCTCATGATACTAGCTGTCTTAACTATGCCAACTTTGTAATTCATAATCACTGGGCTGACACATTTGGTATCATTTTTAAGGGTTAAAATCATTTTCACATATATCTAAAGCAACTGTAATCCTCAGTAGAGACTTAGGGATGAAAAAGGAGGGAGGGAGAGAGAAGGAGCAAGCAGAAGAGAGGGAGGAATGGAGGAAAAGAAAAAAAGGGAGAAGAGGGAAAAATCAATGCCAGCCATGTCACCAGTAGGGAGTGGGATGATATACACGGAAACAGCACCATACTAGACATGGTTCTGTGTCACCTATTCTCTCATTAGTTTGCCCTTTTTTCTTTTTTTTTTACTCAGTAATTAAAAGAAAGAAATAATGTTTTCCTGAATCTTTTGCCTAGCATTCATTATCAATGGAATAAATCATGGAGTAGATCGATATCTTCAGAAGGTAGGCATCCAATACTTTGAGAAAGAAAACACACAGAAGGAAAGCACTTCTAGTGTCATTAAATGAACTTGAAGTGATTCTTCTCTTAAAAATGAATAAAATGTTCTGTTGTACTCTGGTAAAGAGAAAGAGACACTCACAAAGTGGTCTTTTACTGATCTGCAGACAGGACTCCTTACAAAGGTAATCTAATAATCCTCTATTCCATTTAAAGACTATACAGGCTTATACATTTCTAGACATTTTAAATGATTTACCCAATGACCCTTCAAGCCCTACTGATCCTAGGATTGTTATTACTCTTGCTTGATGGGTATTTAAATAGACTGAAGTTGAGTGAGATCTTGGATGGTAATAGGGTATTGTTGTGTGGTTTTCTTTCTTCAGGCTTATTGTCTAGAAAGGCCCCCCAAAATTACAAGCCCATGGCTCTGAGGAATTTTTTCCTTTGATTGACATTGAATACCTTTCAGAAAGCTCTCTGAAGTTTTTTGAGGATCTATTGCCATTCTTGACAGAGTTTTGGAGTTGATTACATTGAAGCCCACTTATCTTCCTTAGCTGATTGAAGATGTTGCTGATGTGCTTTTTTAATTAGTTTGTGAAGTGGGTGGAGTTGGAGAAAAGTCAATTTCATCTTCCTAAAATCCAATCAATGCTAGTTGACTGAATGACTTTAGTTTATTTAGCTGATTGACCCTGGACTTCTACACAAGTTGTTTTCTCTTATTTTCAATTTTGATGATTAAAAAATGATTTAATTACAAAAGTCACTTCTATGTTGCTTAACATGTTTGCATGAAAATCGACTCCATCTTTCCACCTTATTTATAACTCATAAAGTGTACAATATTGGTCTGAATTCAGTACTCTTTGCTATTCCAAATTATGAAGTGAGACAGCACAGATTTTCCTGCTAACTTTCCATTTTCTTTGCTGCACAGACAAGTATTTATAGAAAGAGAAGATTGCCCAAGCCTTTGCAAAAATATTTACAGTGCACTAACTTTTGTTGCAGTTTACTTCAGGGTTTTTGTGGTGCAGTATTTTACAAATCCTTTCACTTGTTTGAACTTTGCGTATTGAAATAATGAATAGAAAAATGGTGGTTCTAATTTATTTGAAGAAGAATTATTGTGACTGCTTGCCTGGGGATCAAGCTGAAACGCTTACAAAACCATTTCACATCTCAGACAACAACCAACCAAATTTTGCTTCTGTCAAAATAATAGAAACAAATGATTCCACGGTAGAAATGCTGCTAGTAAACATTTTCATCAGAATCAAACCCTGTGGCTATTAAAATTTATCCAAATTAAATGTTTATTTCTGAAACAAATGCCTTTTCTGTAAAAATATTTGCCAGAAAAGATACCACTACCCGTGAGGGGGCAAGTTCACTTATGTGAAAGATGTATGTAGGATCGTTGAGTGCTAATTCAGTAGAGAAAACTTTAATAAACTTCTGCCTGAAAGGAAGTGTTGACTCTACAATTTTAAGTTGGTAATGAATCTTTATTCTAAGGCTTTATTTCCCAAAACTTTGGGGGCAGGGTTCTTTGCCAGGCATTGAAACTAGGGCTTTGTGAGTGCTATGCCCATGCTTTGCTATTGAACTACACTCTCAGCCCCTCCAAATGGCATTTTTAAGAAATTCTACAATTGGCTTATGAGGAATACGGGCTGGTCACTATTAGTAAAATGTACTAATTCATCATTGACAAGTTCCAAACTAGATTCAGGTCCTTGTTTCCTTTTGGTTGGTTTGGTCCTAGGGGATCTGAAGGGAACAGAGGGGATGGGAAAGCATTGGATTTGTATGGATTAGTATTTACCACACTCTGGCTCAGCCCAAGAGATGGATTTTGGGAGACCGACAGGTATGTTGAAGTCAACAGATTGAAGGCACAAATGAAGATCAAAGAATTTTTGTAATAGGAGAGGTATTAGGATACCTGAGCTATAAATCTGATGATCAGAGAGTACAGGGCTTGAAATCAAGATAATGGAAGTAACTCTTATGAGTAATTATGAGACCCAGGTTAAGATCATAAGAGTTGGTGATTAAGATGAACTGATAGGAAGGTTATTGAAAGTGACAGGCTGGGGTGATGGATGAATTATTTCTTAGATGCTGAAGTTGCCAGGAGTGATAACAGGGACACAATTAATTTTGGCAAGCAAGGCAGTGAGCTGGGTCCTACAATTCTCAGTAAATATGGAGTCTTAATTGGACACTTGCTAGATGAACACAGGTGTAGTAGTGCATGTGCTACTGGGTGTGACTCCATGAGGCCTCCAAGAAAAAAGGGTGAGAAACAGCATGCAGCAAGGAAGAGATCTTCTGCTGCCCACACCCCGCAGGATGTGGAAATAGCAGAAGAACATCACTATTGGTCAAGGCTGTTGGGAGAGTCATGCTGTCAGACCACAGATTCAAGCAAGAGTGAAAAAAGACAGCACCTGCCTGGAGAAAACGGTGAGATTCAAGACCTAGGCTGATACACCATAGAGAAACCAGCACAGCTACGTTCATTGTGACACAATTCACAATAACCAACATACGGACCAGCCTAGATACCCATCAGCAGGCCAATGGGTAAGGAAATGAGGTATATACACACAGTGGAGTGTTATCCAGCCACAAAGAAGAACAAATTATATCATTTGCAGGAAAATGAATGGAGCAGAAGACCATCATGTTAAGCAAAATAGGCCAGACTGAGAAAGATAAGTACTGCATATTCTACTTAAAGTGTGGACTCTTTTTTAGTCTTTTTTTTTTTTGTTTTTCTCCGGTACCAGGAATCGAACTCACGACCTTGCGCTTGCCACTGAGCTAAATCCCCAGCCCCCTCATTTTGTTTTTTTGAGGCAAGGTCTCACTGTGTAGCCCAGGCTGGCCTCAAACTTACGGTAACCCTCCTGCCTCAGCCTCCCAAGTGCTGAGATTACAGGCGTCCACCACCATGCCCAGCTAATAAGTGGAATCTTTAAACCACACACATATAAAAGATTCATGAAAATAGAAGGGTGCCTCTTATTAGGCATGAGAATAAAATAAGGAAAGAAAAGGAAGGGACATAAAGGAGGATAAGAAAGGGAATAAGTATGACTGAAATGTTATATGCATGTATGAAAAATACCACATGCAAACCCAGGATTTTGCTAAATGATGTACAGTTGTAAAAACTACATTGAAAATAATTTGGCAGATGGTAGACTGGATTTCAGAAGGAACGGTGAAGTGGGTGGGAATCCGGGCAGTGACGGGACACTGGCTCTGATTCGGAGATTAAAGGGACACAGAAGGATCAAAACACAAGAAATAGTGGGGATCTGGACGAGAGGAAACTCTCCGGAAGTGGCTAAGGTAAGCATGGACAGAGAGCATCAGCAGGTTAGCCGGCATTGGCCTTTTACATGCAGGTCTCTGCATAGCCTTTCTTAGGGGCTGTCCCAAGCCGTGTGCAGGGGTGTCATGGGAGGCACTGTGGCTGCAAGGCAGGCCACTTTGCCGGCATCACCCAGGGCTTCAGGGCTTTTCTGAGTGCCCTGTGTGTGGTGGCTGTATTACAGGAGGGAGGTAGTGGGCCACAGAGGCCACGAGGCATCTCCAGAGAACTCAGAAGTCGGATTTAGATTCTTGCTTGTGCAGCGCTCACTCCCTGCCCTATTGATAGATAGATCCAAGTACCAGACATCCTTAGGGTTCAAGATGGTGGGTTCAATACAGGCATGCTTCACCCCTGCTCACCACTTCACAAGGAAGGAAAAATTGAGTGCAGACTCAGCATTTTCAATTTAAATGCTTCTTTTTTTTATTTTCTCACCTTAAATAACTCAAAAGGCTAAAGTCCTTTTCCTGAAGGTCTTCAATTATTATTATTAACAAAGAGTGAGTGGATTCAAGTGTTTGATGGCCTCTGCAAACCAGATAGCACTTCTTCCTCTTTCGAGAAGAGCTGATAAAAGGGCCTGGGGACCCTAGCGCAGGAGTGGGAACTCTTAGGCAGGCAGCCTCATTCCCTCTGAAGCGCTCCGTGGGTCTGGTGAGGCACCTGATCTTGCTGGGCGTGTTTCCTAGTCTGTAAGATCTCTCTGGAGGACTGTGAGGAATAAATAATTAATGGTTGCAAAGCCTGAGACTAGGAGTGCTATGGAAACAGAAAAGCAACAAGACAAGGACTGTCCGTGCTGTTCCCCTCCAGTGCTTAGAGCAACAGCACCTGAAACAAACACACACACACACACACACACACACACACACACACACACTCACACACACCCTTTCCTCAACCCTGTTCCTACTGAACCCTGCCTTGACTTTTCTGCCACTTCTGTGATGTCCATGCATCCCGCACCCTTCCCTTTCATCATACAACCCAGAGGGAAGCACATCAGATTAAACACCATCAGCTTGGTGGGCTTAAACATGTCCGTTTAACGTCACTGTGTGCCTACCCCAGGTGGGCTCGGTACTTGTCCTGACGGCCTGAAGGTGAAGCGCTTGACTCCCGGCTGCACCAACAGCCCTGTGCCCAGAATCTGGGAATGTGGGACAACCAGCAGGGCAGGCTCCTCAGGAATCTCTGCACCAGAGCCTGAGAAATCTTGGGAAATGAGAAGGCAGAGGGTGGGGCAGGACAAGTTCTTTCTAGAAGCACTTTGCTTCCTCCTCTCTCTACAGTTTAGAATCAGTGTTTCTAGTTGGGATCCTGGCGCGTTATTGAGAAGGCCCGAGACCCAAAACTCTGCTATTTGAGGGTAGCAGAAGATGGATGTGCCAACTCAAGAAGAGAGATAATTGACCCTTCCTCCTCATTTCTGTGCTATCGGAGCCCTCAACAGATTGAGTAATGTCCAACTTCATCGGTGAAAGGCGATCTTCAATCTTTGTGTACTGATTCCAGTGTATCTTTGGGAAACAGCCTTGTAGACCCCATCCCCACCCTAATAATGTTTTACCAGCCGTCGGGGCATGCCTTAGCTGTCAGACTGACACAGAAAAGAACCTTTGCAACTGGGCTTTTGTATTTTGAAAGATCACTCTGAGTGTATAAGAGACGGTGGCCCAGAGAGCACCACTCGTCATGGCAGATCCGACAGGCTTGACACCCAGAGCTCATCACTGTACAATATTCCTCTTCCTTAGTCTACAGAACTAATTTTAGTAATAATCACTATTTTCTTGATTTGCTGTTCAATGTTAAGGTAATGTAAAAAAAAGTAAGTTTCAATTTCATATGATTTTTAAATTCAGTAAAATATTTCAGACATGAGTTTAAATTTGCATTTACCAAACAAACTAAAAAGTTGTGTTGCCCTTTGCCGTTTTTAAGTTTCAGGCTCTGGAACTCTACGAGATCCCACAGAATGACAGAGGTCTTTGTCTTTACAATCAACACCTCATTATTACTTCAAATCTATGGTTTACATGGAGGACTATGAAGGATTCAGGTGACTGAACACATAGCCATAAACTGTACCCAAAATGATCTGGGCGGACTCCAAACCATTCCTTTCCTACTCCTCCAAGGGAATTCTGTAGCTGAGCCTGTGTGTTTGGAGAAGGATCGCACGATCAAGAGTTCTCTGAATTAACTCACATGTAGCGTGCCATGTGTTTTAAAGATACATGATCGAAACTAGATTATTTGAAGCCTGTACTAAGGCTGTTAGTTTTGTTGTTCTTATTATTATTCAAAGCCCAACAACAGCCAAAGCAATTGTTAAGGTATTAGGTCAGCTGTTTTTTTTTTTTTCAGGGAGGAGTTTATCAGCATCACTGTTAGAATAGCTGATGCCTACCCAGAGTAAAAAGCAGGCTGATTTTCGCTGATTTTATTAATTTTGGATCCTCTTGGAACTTGTACCAATAGGGTAGGCCTCTCCCATTGTCCCGACATTGCCCCTGCACTGCTACTTAGAGCAAACAGAATATACAAAAACAACCGTGAGGGAGGGTCTTCTCTGCGCACAGGGCGCTGCTCACTTTAGATAGTAAGAGAGTTCTGGCAGTGCTTGGGAGGAGAGCACAGTATCAGCAACAAGAAAGAAGCAGATGTGTCCCAAAGACCTTAGTGGGCACTTGGTGTCCACCAGGTCACCCAGCACTGGGAAAATTCCCAGAGGATTTTGCAAGCAGAGGGACATTTTGCAGAATTAGAAGCTTGTGTCACAGTGAGACGCAGCATTCCAAGAGATATCCAAAGTTTAGTAAAACTGAGAGAACATCTGCCCCTGAGAAAGCACACAACCTAAGCAGGGCAAAGTTAAATAAGCAAGCAGCATACTAGAGCAGAATAGCATTTACTTGAACATTGTGTGTGATCTGAGGAACAGAATGCTATACAAATGTGTGAGGAATCTGGGGAAAGTTTCTGGGAAAAACGATGCTTACACTGACTTAAAATCAAAATGAATAGAACTTAGTGGCCTTTAAGAATGACTTTGTTCTGTTTTGGCTTTAGGTATGGATCTTGGATAGGGAAGATATTTGGGGACAGTGGATCCTTTCAAATTTACTTTTTTTTGTTTGTTTTGTTTTTTCCGGTACAGGAATCGAACTCACGACCTTGTGGTTGCCAGGCAGGTGCTGTGCCGCTGAGCTAAATCCCCAGCCCTAAAGAAAGGTTTAATTTTTCCTATTTCCACGCCCCCCCCGCCCCCCGGTACAGGGAATCGAACTCACCACCTCGTGCTTGCCAGGCAGGTGCTGTGCCGCTGAGCTAAATCCCCAACCCCCTCAAATTTACTTTTAAATTAAACATTTTAATACTCAAGATTTTCTTCCCTTTTCCAATGTGCTAGGTCTGTGCTTGACAAACTATATTCATTATCTAATTTTATCCTTGTTGGGGGTGGGTGCATTATCATCCTCATTTTACAAAGGTGGACACTGAGGCTTTGAGTAGCCAAGAAATGTACCCAAGGTCATGAACTGTGAACTGGCAGAGGTGGGATTTGAATGCAAAAAGCCTGACCTCAGGGCTTAGGATTTAATCTTTCCAAACATGAACCCAGGAAGACATTTGAATCACACAGTTCTCCCTCTTCCCAAACTGCCTGGGACACTGGTGTTGCTCTACTCTGGCAGTGCCTGCAGGCGTTCAGCTGGGCTGCGGTTGGCAAAAATACACACCATCAGCAGCGACCACCCGGTGGGAGAGAGTCAGGGTTGGTGTTCAAACGTCATATGCACTGTTCCTTGCCAATACGATGTTGGCAAAGTTTCTGAGCTCAGTTTCCCAACCATAATGCGGGGCTACCAAGAGCTACATTTCAGAATATTTTGAAGATTAGATGCAAGTAGGTACAATAGCACCTGGCACATAGTAGGTACTTGTTCACTTGCTACTCTGATGGGTCAGAGTTTGCTAAGCAGGGCATAAAGATCTTGCTTTTTATTTCTGAAGAAAATCTAGCAGCATTCAATTTGCTCCCTTCACAGTGACATATTTTGAATCCTAAGTAAAAGACCCCAGGATTGCTATTTATTTTAAACAACAAACACCTGTCATTGCTCAAATTAGAAACACTTGTAGAACCACGTTACAAAATATTTATAAATTCACAAATGTGTTTTAATTGCTGCTAAGTAAAATGAATTCAGCTGTAGTTTTTCACTTTATGAAAAATATGCCTTTATTGCTTTCTCCCTCTCCTAATTATAGCTGTTGAATATTGAATTTGTGCAGCCAATTGTACGGTATTTGTGCTACAGGGAACTTTGAAGCTTGGAAAGAAAGGCAGAAGAAGGTGCTGGAGAGAGATGCTTGATGTGAAAGAAGCACTTTGCATTTCAGATGAAAATTAGGCCAAGACGGTGATGTGTTTTGCCACCCAGCTCCAACACACAGGGGGAAGTTCCTTTCCATAATTTGTGATGCATATGTTCCTTTTACTTGGTAATGTAAGTCTGAAGGTATCTGTGTATTTACTGTCATAATTTTTGTTTCCTCCTATACTTTGGGGAACTTAATAACAGTTTTATCGAAAAGAATAAGTAATGCAGCTTAACTTCCACTGGTTTTGGCCTTACTTGAATTATATCTCTGACCCAATTTCTGAGTCAATTTTTAAACATTAAGGTTTCCACATGTTGTTTCCTAATTTAGCGGAAGTTCTCTGTGGGAGATTTATAAACCAAGAATATTCGGGCCCTGTCTAATGTACATATATATGTTTTGATTGCTGTTCAAAATGTTCAACATTTTTTAAAACTAAGATTTTTTTCATAGTAGCCATTTGAACAGATATGGGGTGACATTTCATTTTACCCTTGGCTTTATTTCCCTCAAGGTTAGTAATGTTGAGCACCTTTCCATGTACCCATTAGACATTAGTATGTCTTATCTTGAAAAATGTCTATTCAGGTCTTTTGCTCCTTTTACTCCCTGTACATAATGCCTTCATACTGAGCTACATCCCCAGCCCTTGTTTCATTTTAAAATTTTGAGACAGAGTCTTAAGTCACTACGTAGCTGGCGCAGGCTGGGTTGAATGTTTTGATCCTTCCAGTTCAACCTCCCAGCTTGCTGGGAGTCCAGGTATCAACCACGGTGTTTGGATCTCTTGTTCATTTTTAACATGTTATTTAGTGCTTTTCTCTCGAATTGTTTGAATTCCTTGTGTATTTTGGATATTAGCATGCTGTGTTTTGAATGTACATGTCACTTCCTCCAAAGTTCATGTGTTAGGATTTTAAACCCCAAAGACATGGTATTAAGAGGTGGGCCTTTACAACATGAATAGGTTTTGTGCCTTATAAAAGGATTCTAGAAAAATAGCTAGTCCTTTTTGCCTTCCTTTTTTACCATATCAAAACACAGTGTTTGTCCCTGTAAGAAGACAGAGACATGGCTTCATCTTGGAAGCAGAATGTAACCTTCACCACACACTGCATCTGCCCACACTTTTAGCTTGGATTTTCTAGCTCCCCAACTGTGATAAAGAATTTCTGTTGATGCTAAGTTACCTGATCTATGATATTTTACTACAATGGCACTAAAGGACTAACACATAACCCTTTAGGAGATATGTGGCTTGCAAAGATTTTCTTCAGCTTCACAGGCTGGCTTTTCACTCTGCTGTTTTCCTCAGTGTACAGAAGATTTTTAAGGATGCAGAAACCCATGTATATTGTTGATGGGAATGTAAATTAATGCAGGCAATATGAAAGCAAGCATGGAAGTTGTTTTGCTAAATTTAACCTTTTGTACTTGTGTATGTTTTCGAAATGCTGGGGATTGAACCCAAAGCCTCCCATGTGCTAGGTAAACACTCTACCCCTGTTAGCTACATCCACAGCCCAGCATAGAAGTTCTCCAAGAAATTAAAACTAGAACCTCTATATGATCATCAATCCTGCTTCTGTACATATATTTAAAAGAAATGAAATCAGTATCTCAAAGAGATAGCCACATATACAGTCATTAATGACAGCCAATATATGCAAGCAATCTAGGTGTTAATTAATAGATGAATAAAAAGTCATAAATTTACATATTTTATATAAATATATGGCATATGTAAATATAGTATATATATATATATATATATA
>NW_004955453.1:12261228-12369339 GCF_000276665.1 Chinchilla lanigera
TGTAGAAATCATTTCTAAGGTCTCCATATATCAGAGCATCGTGTTATATACCTTAAATATATACTATTTTTATTTGTCAAAAGTCTGGAAATTTCCATGTGCGATATAAATTTTTGCTGTGAAAGTGTTAGAATATCAAACAAACTGGACCCACTGCACCCTACGGCTGTGGCTCTTCAAGTGTGTTTGCCAATCACAACATGAGTCACCAAGGAACTTGTTAGAAATGCACATTTGTGGGCTGCACCCAGACTGACCATGTTAGAAACCAGGGGTAGGCTTTGCAGCCTGGATCTGAAGCACTGTTCAGGTTATCCTGCTGCACACCGAGCCTGAGAAGCTTTTTTCCTTTACAGCCATCCCTGGGAGTTCCTTACAAGCAGGTATCTTTCCAGACATGATATTTGTAGACATCTTCTCTCCTGAATTGCTTAAGGACAGTTACATAACCACTCCCTGGGCCGGCCAGCTTCGTGGCAAAATTGAATAGGTCTCACTCTCAGAAGAGGTCCATGGAAGATCTAAGGCTCTGCTGTTGTATTTTGAAATTACTAACAATTTTATCTTTTAATTGATGTCTTTGTAAGTGAAGTCTGATGAGACAATGGAACATGTGCAGGAGCAGAGGAGATGCTCCAGTTGACAGCAGGGGCGGGCTCAGGCCAGTGGACATGGAGAGGATGAATAGAAAATAGCCAACTAGCTGAACCTTTGCTCTGGCTAGCCAGGGCCTGTGTATATTCCTGCTGTAGACCAGGATCCCATGGATTCTTAGAAGTAATAGAAGACATGCTTTTTGATGACCTGTATTCGATAGAACAACTACTGTAAAAGTAAGGAAATTACTACTAAAATAGTATACATACAGACATTGCAATAAATGTAATCTATGTAATGTAAATCAAATAATCTATAATAGACAATGTTTGTGTATTCTTGAGGTTCTTGTGTTGAAACCCTAATTCACAGTGTATGGAATTTGGAGGTGAGGCCTTGAGCAGGTAACTAGGGTATGAGTAGAGTCCTCCTTTGTACCCCTATAAAAAGAGACCCAGAGAACCATCTCACTGTCTTTCTGCCATTGGAGGACACAAGAAGATATTGATAGTATGTAACAGGGAAGATATCTTAACCAGGGCCCAAACATAATAGCATCCTGATCGTAGACCTCCAGCCTCCAGAACTGTGGAAAATAAATTTCTGTCATTTATAAGTCACACAACCTAAGGTACTTTGTTACAGAGCCCAAGTAGATTAAGATTGTCATTGGAATTCTTCAAAGAATTTAGAATATTTGAGTTTGAAACCATACCACCACTGAAAATCAAATATCTATAGGGCTAAAAATACAAATTAAATTTACAGGTCACCACATTCCATAGAAAAGAACACTGTCTCAAATCAAGCTTTGTGCCAAGAAAATAATTTTAAGGTTAATGCTTCCTTGAAATTGAAGACAGAGCGGTATAATCTATAAACGGGAGTTTGAAATATATGCAAATCAAGAAGCCTCCCTTTTTATGATTTCCGCAAGTTACAAAAAACTGTAGGAAAAAAGCCAGGCATGGTGGTGCACACCTGTAACCCCAGCACTCAAGAGACTGATGCAAGAGGATCACCTTGAGTTCAAGGCCAGCTTGAACTACATAGTGAGTTCAAGGCCAGCCTGAACTGTATAGCAAGATCCTGTCTCAAAATAAAAAAAAAAAAACTATAGGAAGAAGCATACAGTGCTACTGTATACATTTGCAGTTAAAAGTAAATACAGAATTACACAAAATGTAAGGTAAATTTTTCTAGAAAATATTTTTCCTCAGGACTCATCAGCTCTAGTTATAAAAAATTAATATTCAAAAATAATTTATCAAAATGTCTCCCAATATTGTCACAGTCTATGATATACTCTCAGTAGCTCTAATTCTAGCTGCTGCAGAAAGCCCTTTCTCTAGATTAATAATTATGAAAAATTATTTGTAGTCTTTCCTTCATTGACACTTCCATTGATTGAAAATGAAGTTGTTAAAAGTATAAATTTGATGGATTCAATAATAGGCATAAAAGAGTCAGAAAAATATTATGATCAATGATTATTTCATTCATATTTATTGATAATAATATATTGAATTTGTTCACACTTATTGTATAAAATTATGACATCAAGTTGCTTTGCAATTTCTATATGTTGCTATCATCTCATTACATTTTATAGTAATATAATAATTTTAAAGGTAAAAGCTTTATATTTTTGTATCTTATAGTTCTCCTTTGCTATGTGAACAAGAGACCTTGTACTGTCATTTTGCAGAGCACCTAAAAATTATGTTCCTGATCTTACCTGTGACATTTGACATGGCCACAAAGAAGTAGAGATATGACCATAAATAATGCCAAACAAAAACAATCAGAAGACCCAAAGTTAAAACTCACCTCTGGGACATTGCATGATGCAACCTGTTTGTCTTTTAAATGTCTGGTAGTCTATAATAGTGATGAGGTTGTTTAAGAATGAGGAAGACCAAGAGATAAAATAAGTTGAAGTAATGCAAAAATATCAATGGATCCTGGATGGAGAGAAATTTTGGAGACAATTTGAGGAAGTTGAATGTGGACTTGATATTAGACAATGCTACTAAATCAGCAACTATTTTGACCGTGGTTACATAGGAGTATGATTAGATAGAAGAATGTGCTGCTCTTAGAAGTGAGATTTAGGGGTGCGGTATTAAGATGCTTTTCAAATGATTAAACAAGAGAGCAACAGTAGACCTAAGAGCAAACAAATGTGGCCAAACGTTTTTTGAAGGTTTGAAGTCTTTCGAGAACATAAGCAAGTGACAAGGACAGGGGTTTTGGGGGAGTTGGTAATAATCTATATTTCAACAGGAGTGATAGTTACAAAGGTGTCTTCAATTTGTAATAATTCCCTCAGTTATTCATGTATGGTTTATGTCCTTTCAGGTATCCAGGCCACTGGTCCTCTGTAATGTTTAAAATGATGCTTTCTAATTAAGCAAGAATTATCCCAATATGATGTACTGTGATCCCACAGAGTAAAAACACGTCAGTGCTTAGTGTTTATGAAGTTTGGGGATCTTGCCACTTAAACAGATAATCACTTTTCCTTTGTTTGCTTTGCACATCAGTTTCCAAACTCCCTATTCTTATGAAAAATAACATAAAATTAGGTGTTGAAGTGAATATTGATTGAGGAAGGGATTAGGAAGAGAGGGTTTGGAAACTTAAGTATCTTTGTCTTTCACAAGAAATCTGTCTTTGCCGTATTTTCTTTTTTTTTTTTTTTATCATTTTAAAGGAGGACAAAGGAAAATCTTGAAGATTCTTGTTTTGATTTCTCCCATTTCAGCCAATATTGTTCTATATTCTTACTGCTTCTCCAAAGCACCATCTAGAAATGACAATTCTCATTTTTTCCTAAGGGCATAAACCCCTCTATATACCTTTAAACAATAGGTGGAGGAGGCGCATCTGATTTATGGGGGACTAGTTGGAAAACAGGTTTAAGGTAGAGTCTCGATTTACTCCTACGTAAAGTAGGAGTAAATGTGCCTCACTATGGTCACTCAGCACGGAGCCTGGGAACTGCATATGAAAGGTACTACGTGCCAGCGACCAAATCGAGCTTCATTTCCATTTGTAGTCCAGTGGCCTGCTGAAATGAGAATGGCTATCCCTATTCTGCAGCTGCAAACATTTTGCCTCGTTCCAGCAGAGCATAATGCCTGAGCCAGGAATTTAATTCGGGGGTTTTGCTCCTAAAGCCCGAGTTCCCATCATTACATTCTGCTGCCTCAGACAACTGGACTGAGGGCCTTTGTTCACAAGATGAGGTGTCGAGATGATCACTTTTAAGCTCAGAGATCTGGTGTCAGCTCTCCATGCTTCCAATAAGAAAGACGAAATACAGAAGAGTTGAATTTTGAAGTAGAAAACGTATAAACAAGGCAAGAGGGTACGAAGAATTGACTTTCCATGTCTCACTACTTGGGAGTCTCCCTCCCAACTGGGCCAGTTCTTCCCACTTGGTTCCTGTCGACTCTCCAGATTGCAAAGAGAAAACAAAACAAGATATATTTCATAAGTAGAAAACGAAACAAATCTAGCTGATGAAGATTTGGGTTTTTACCTTAATTTTCATACTTATGTCACTACATTAATGTAATTTCCTAGTTCCTTACCTAATTAAGTTATTTTCCTCTTATACTAGCCAACTAAGTTTACCAAGATAGCACAGGGATATAAACATCTTTTTTAAACCACTCAGTTTTGCTTCACAAAACTTCACCCAGCAAAAGCAATCAACTTCTCTCTGTCTATCCCCTTCTCTTTTCCTTTAAAGAACTGACAAAAGTAAGTAAATAAACCTCAAGGTTTCATGTATACATGCACACATCCAGGGTCAGATGTCTTTTTATTAAAAAAAAATCCTATGGAAAATTATGCACTCTTCCTGCTCTCTATAAACCCAAAATCAGCATCAATCAGCCTGTCTTGATTTGGTCCCAATCCCCAGAAATGTGACTGGCAAAGCTTAAATAGGTTTCAGGACCAGTGAAAAAAAGGGCAATCCCCATGGATGAAAAACAGCGAATCTTTGAAGGCAGGCATCTGAGAGCATTTGGTAAGCCCAGGCAGCCCTCCGCTCTGTTAGATTTTTCCTTCCGGCATGAAGGGCCGCTGCCTTCATTCGGTGACACTGTCCATGGACCAGAGCTCTGCAGTATACAAAACAGATATGCTTTTCTTACGGGTCTGGCAAACAAGCCTTGTCTTTTGTTATAAAGACAAGTTTATTGATATTGAGACAAGCCAAGTTTCTACTTCCACTTGTGTTTAAATTTCTGGGCCACGGCTGAGGCTCTGGAAGGGCGCGTGGCATCGCTATTGACTGCTCGTTCAGACCTGGTTCTTTGCAATAAATAAAGACATAGAGCAAATATGAAGTCCCTCACCTTGGACCAAGATGAGTTTTCTAATCCGGAGGGCAATGGGAAGGCAGCAGATATTCAGCTGTTGATTGAAAACAATGTTGTGTTAGAAATATATGCATTTGTATTTTGTGTAATACATTTATTCTCCCTCCCCTCTCATCTTTTGGGATATACTTGTTTCCTGGGAGTAGAGAAGGCAATTCTTTCAGATGGTTTCCCTGAGCCATGCTTAAACCGAGCAGTGCTGAGGGTTCCTGAGGACCATCCTGCCACTTGGAGGACACCATTTTTAAACTCTCCATTGACACTGCACTGGACACTACCCTGCAGTGTGCTACCCTGCACGATCTCCCAAGCTACCATCCACCTGTGGGCCACTTGGGAAATCATGGCAGAGGTCGAGTGTGTGTTCTCACAGAGGATTCTTTGGAGAGTTGATTTCCGTTTGCTCTCAGGCTTACAGAAGACACGTGGAGATAAGAAGATGAAAGTTAGGCCCAGTTTTATCAGTCATTAATGGCAGCCAAGAGAAAAGGAGCTCTAAATACGGTATTTTTGTTTTGTTTTTTTTTGTTTTGTTTTGTTTTTTACAACTACTACTACCATGCAATGAGAGTTAACCACAAACAGGTAAAATTCACATTAAACTGAATGGAAACCATGAACCTATAGTTTCTTTACCCCTCACTAAATCCAGTCAGTATTCAACAAATATTTGTTCAATATGCCAACGTAAAGAAAATTGACTGAACATTTGGCTGAAACTTTACAGGTAACTGACTCAGAGGTTACAAAGAACAGAGGTCAGTGGTGAAACACAGAGTACACAAAACAGACCTTAGAAGTCGAGAGGACCGAGGCTTATAAATAAACAGAGGCTAATGAACCTGATGAGATTTAGAGTCAGCCACCTGGCTATTGTCTAGGTTATGCAATAGAGGCACAGGGAAGGAAAGGCATGAATTTACAACCTCAAAGCACGAAACATGGGATTGCATTTAGGAAGTTATTTTACAGCTGAGAAGCTATGGATGGAAGTCCTGCAGAGATCCCGGAGCTTGGAACGCACATGAAGGAATAGTACTGCGAAACTGTCTTGATTTGTTTGTTAAACATGTAGATGCTGACTGGTGATAAAGAAAAGATCTCAGACTCCTACTCGGGGGAGAAACACTGGCTATAACCTATTAGACTTATCTTCCTCTCAGCTTAACATTTGTGGAAATAAAAGCTATGATTTAAGCAGTGCTCTACACAGGGTTGTATATCAGAGGAGCAGCAGGTTTAGACTCATCTCTATTTAGCTCTTTTTCTGAAATCCAGTAATCCAGATACGTTAAAATTTGGCGCAATTGAAGATGGTATTACAACTAGGTGTGGTGGCATACACCTGTAATCCCAGCACCCTGAGGCTGAGGCAGGAGGATCACTACGAGTTCAAGGCCAGTCAGGGCCTCAAAGTGAGTTCAAGGCCAACTTGAACTACACAGAGAAACCCTGTCTTAAAAAGATAAAAAAAAAAAGATATTACGGATCACATACCCTCAGACACAAAGACATTGGAAATATTTGTAAAAGGATTCTTATCCTGGCTTCTCTCTGTGTTATTTTCATAATTATATTTCATAATCTTTTTGAGGAATTGTATATAGATGTATGAATATCTGAGACATATAGGACATAGAAAGAAGAGAGAGTTGGTATAGTTCTTGGAAACTGTTCTGAAACTTTAAACTCAGATTCTGACAATGAAAGCATAATGAAAAATAATGTAATTTTCTTCAAAGAAGCTTCTAAAAAATATTGTAGCCATAAGACTAAAAATGATAAAACTGATTCTATAGAAGCTTTTAAAAATGTGGCCAATTTAAAACATGCTCCCTGGTATGTAGGAAAACAAGGTCTCATTACCAATGTGAATTGATCAAGTCAATCTGGTCCTGGTTAGGTTATCTTGTATGTAAGCATGGCTAAGATATCCATTTTAGATGGAGAGATGGACTGCGGATGTGTATAATGACTTCCTTACCGTGATATCTCACTCATTTATCTTACATCATTTCATTTTTTTAAAAGTGAAGTCTGTAATCCTACCTTCAAAATGATGAACTTAGTTTCATATTCTGGTATTTGTAAAAAACCATGTTAGCATATTTCCTACTAGGTGCTAATATATTAATTTTGGTTTGTTCATTTTTAATGAATTGTTTAGGTAAAATCTTTCCTAAAATATAGAACGATTGAGTTATTGATTGATGGAGTCATTGAATGGATGTAGTTGATGTAGCCAAATAATACTTCAAAAGTGCCATTGACATTATCTGACTTTTTAAAATTAAACTGTTGACCAAGGATATGTAATTAAGCAGAGCTTCATGAAGATAAGATCATTCAAAGATTTCCCCTCAGATGTTTCTTTCTTCTGTTTTATTTCTATTTCATGGTAGAATTAAAAGTCTTATGATTGGCTGTCAAGGTCTATTTGAAAATAGACCTTGACAGCCAATCATAAGACTTTCTGTGGGACAATTTCCCCCTGAACTTTAAAAAATGTAGTTTTGATTATGTCTCAACAAATGCCCCTCCCAGAGGGGTTTCCACACACGCATATCATGCAGCACATCGCATACAGTTTTCTGACAAGTGTATCTATGCCAGCCAAGACTCACAGCTAGCTTAAATGCCCACATTCAACTTGATAGCAGCTTCTCTTTCGCAAACTTTTTTCCTTCTCACTGCTCATTTTCACTTGTTTTTATAGCAAGAAAGAAAATGGAGCAGGAACAAATGTTACATAAAATAGGATGGTGAGATCAAATTCAATTTAAAAAAAGTACTGTGTACTTTAAAAAAGTATTGTGTACCGGACTTGTGTCAAATTCAGGAATCTCAAGTCCAGTCATTTCCACGTGCTTTATTTATGCATTTCTTGGGGGGGGGTTTGCACCAGGGGAATTTCTAGATGGTAGCAGGTGCTTCTCTGTAAATCTGTCAAGCAAAAGTAGCTGTGAGAACGACACTTGGGTACTTGATCCCTCACGAAGGTTCTGTGGTCCGCTGGGAACCCACAGCCACCTCCCCGGCCAGTGAGATATGGGTCAGGCGCTTCATTAACTCGCATCACACTGAAGGTGAATCTCTCTTTTTATCAAAATTATCAGCGAATAAAACACAGCTCACACTGAAAATATTGAGATAACCTTTTCATACCACTGCCCCTTGCTCTCTAAATGCTGACCAGATGTGTAATATCTGCTTGCGATCATTATTTCTAACCTTCTTCAGAAGAGAATCAGCTGATTAACTTGAAACCATGCGTAACTGAACACTGAAGCATAGTGGTGTTGGGTGAGGTAGGGATGACGAGAGTGGGAGAGAAGGAACCAGGGAGAAGACGGGGATTGGTTGCATGGAAATTTTAGAGCAAGAGTATTTTTGGAGTTTCCCAAGCAGTTCCTGTTCTTTCATTTTTACCCTCTCCAAGTTATATTATATAATGCTGTCAAGTCAGCTCCTTTGAAATTATTTTTAATTTTGTATCACTTACAGTCTTGAAAACATGCAATGAATAAAATGCAAATGTTGTTTACAAGATCTTATGCACATCCTTGTCTCATCAAGGACACGGTCTTTATTTCCATACTTGTGCAAAGCTCATCCATTCTCCTTTACTCCTGTTTCCGCTCTCAGGCCACGTCACGGCTCACCTTAAGAGAATGGGTTACGAGTGATCCATTCAGAACAAGACCAAGACATTTCCTGCCTGGTACTCAGCACTTTCCCCTCCACTCCCTGTGCCCCAGCAATTTCCAAGTGAATCTTTGCCTTAAAATCCTTAATGATACCTTCTTGTGTTACCATTGTTAATTGGCCCATAGAACTTTTGGTTCACGACTTAGATATGCAAATGTCAGTTTGGCTTTCCCATGTAGCTAGTTGTATAAATCCATTATAATCTAGGTTGTCAACATACATTCAAATGCACTCTGCTCCCTTTTATACAGCAAGCCTGGGTATGGGCTATAATTTGTTGGTGCATATTTTGTTGTAACAGTCAGTTCCACTCGTTATAGAGTAACAAACACGGAGGAATCAACATGGCTGATCCCTGACAAGGAAGAATGTGGCCCCACAAAGTGTGACTCGGTCTCCTTTAGCAGCTTACTCTTCAGAGCGAACTAACCCAATGAGTTTGCTCTTCCTGCTTTAGGGACCAAACCACCAAGAATCAGGGACAAAGGAAGACACTGAAAATGTTATATTCCTTACAGCCTAGATTCTGTAGCTCATAGAGTAAGAAATTTAAGGATATAATTTGTAATAAAAGTAGAGAGACTCAAAACAAGAAAATGAAAAAAATTATTTTTTAGGGAAAATAATATATAACTACTATACCCATTAGTATGACTTTAAAATATTGCTAATATTTTTATGTGCTAAAGAGGATTTAAGAGTCATTGATATTTTCATGCATTGCTGCTAGGGATGTAAGATAGTATGGTTTCTCTGCAAAGCTGTTTTGCAGTTTCTTATAAAGTTAAATATACACTTGCCATATGACTTGGCATCCAATTCCTAGGTATTTACCCAAGTGGAATTGAAACTTATGTTCACACAAAAACCTGTAAATGAATGTTTACAGTTCTTCTATTTATCATCGCTAAAAACTGGGGAAAACATGTCTTTCAATGGGTGAATACAGAAACAAACCATAGAACACCGAGAAAATGGAAAACTACTCAGCAACCAAAAGGAGTGAACTATTAATGCATGGGACAGCTTGACTGGAGCACAGACACATGCTGCATGAAATCAGGCAGTTTAAAAAATTAAGTGCTGTGTTTCTACTAAAATGAAAAGTCTCAGAGATAAAACTATAAGTGACAGAGAAAAAAATCAGAAGGATTTTAAATGCTCAGCATAAAGGATATCTTGAGGTAACATATCTCTTCTCTATCCTGACTGCTGTAATATTTACCTGAGTCTACATATATGTTAAAATAGATAGAACAGTACATAAAATATGAATTGTCCTATATGTCAATTTGAAAATTAAATTTTTAAGAAGAACTGAAAACCATGGGCACAAGAAAATATCTGACACAAATTTCTCTGTAAGACTTAAGTACGCTTTTCACAAAATAAGCAAAATAAAAAAAATCTATGTCAAAGAGATTTCTTTCTAGTTGTGCAAAGAAGTTGCAGAAACTGCTGGATTCCTACCAGGTAAGTTGCTTACAATTTATCATTTTATTTTCCAAATTTGAATGAGGCTGGATTTCTGATGTGTGAAATGGAGAATTATGTGAAGAATTTGTGTTTCTATTATGATAGAAACTACAGAAAAGCAACATGTTCCCTTTTGCATATTTATTGCCTGACAAAGAGGCTTTACTAAAATCAAGCCTATAAAAATATTTCCTGAGGAAAGTTTAAAGTTTAGATCAACATATTATCTTTGGAGGGCTGGGGATTTAGCTCAGCGGCAAAAGCGCCTGCCTGGCAAGCGCAAGGTCGTGAGTTCGGTTCCTGGTACCGGAGAAAAACCAAAAAACCAAAAAAAACAAAAAAACAAAAAAACAAAAAAAAAACATATTATCTTTGGACATGACATTTGCTAGCGAAAACCCACTGGCTTTCACAGGAAAGTTTCCCTCCAAATTTTATGGCTTTCAGGGTGCTTGTCAGGGACAGAGACCACGGCAAAGTCAGGCAAATTCCACTGTTGTTTTGTTTCTGTTCTTGGTGCTGGCTCTTCATGTCTGCCATTCCCCCAAATTTGTGGGCTTAATCAGCAGTCAAAAGACAGCTTTGTTGGTCACATCGGGAGATGTGACTTTCGATAGCTATGCATTTCAAATATTCATCAGTCCACCTATAAAATAATTCTTGAAGCATCTCTATATGGCACTATTCTTTTCACCATGTGGATGTGTATGGTTTTACAATTAGGCTACAAACTTACCAGATCTTTATTTTAAATACATAATGCCAAGAGTTTTGCCAGTACTTGTTTTCTCCTTTGTTAACTTTTTAACATGGAGGATTATTTGTTTACTAAAATAATTTAATGTTTTGTTACTTAGCAATCTGATCCTTTTGAGAAATGAAAGGCATGCCACTGTCCTAATGGCCACCTATCCATCTTTTGAAACCTATGGTGTCCTCTGTACCTATAATTTCAGACATCTGCTATTGTTAAGAACACAATACACACACCAAAAAAAAAAAAAAAAAAAAAAAAAGAAGATACGTGTTGCAGAATACAAGGAGCTAGAATAGGAATGAACAGAGTGGTCCAGCTGCCTGTTTTATAAATAAAGTTTTATTGGAATACAAGCACACCCATTTATTTATGCATTATTTATGCATAAATAATGCCATAGCAAATTTAAGTAGATATGAAAGAGACTCTGGTAGGTTCTTATAGCCTACAAAGCTAAAAATATTCTCTATGTAGCTCTTCGCAGAAAAAGTATGCCAATCCTTGGCCAGAACATTATGTCAGCTAATGCTTCATTTTTGTTATGACAAATTTTATCTTAAACAATTAAAACTTTAAGTTCTATTTAGGTGAAATCTCAGTTCATTCATATTGAAAACACCTTGCAAGGATGCTAAATATAATTTGAAATTTAGCATTGGGTGAAATCCATTGAGATTCTGCTTACCAAAGCCTGAATTTGGAAAGGCCAGGACCGGGGCTGCACAGTGAAATCCACGTGTAATATTCACAAAGCCGTTCAACATCAAAGCTCCCTGCTCTGCCTCGCCTTGCTAAAGGGGTGAAAGAAGCATAAGCACAGAATGGACCTCTGGGTAATGAGGGAGTCTGCTAAATAACATTAGGCCTGGAAGATGGATTTTTTTCCCATCCTAATCCCAGGATATCTTTTTAAAAAATAAAACCTTCCATCTCTGAAGCATGGACTAGAGATTATTAAAGAAAAAAATTTTCAGCATTCAAGGCTAATCACTCAAAGGAATTAAATCTTCAGCATTTTTGTTTTTGAATGGATTTGTATAATAATTAACAAGAAAAAAATAGTGCAAATGAGGCCTTCTATTCAACCTTCTCTACTTGAGAGTATGAAGTACTTTGATTTTAATATCTAGTTTTCCTGGGCTTCAGCTCCTCCCTTGATTTATAGTTTTTGAACTTTGCATTCTCCTATCCTTTCTGAAGTCTCCCAGCTTTGCTTCTGGAGTCCATGGATGTATCTGCCCATGAAACTGTAATCTGTGGTGCTAATGTCTCATAGGGAAAACCTAGGTAGTGCTGAGGATTTTCACCACTGGGGCAGGACTTACCTCTGATCATCTTGATGCTGCTGAAGTTCTACATGATGCTATTGACAGAACAGTGGCTGACGATGTATCATTCATCCCATGAGGCACCCAATGCTAGGGTGTCTGTGCCAGGTTGGGATCCTATGCCAGCTATTCAGTGTACCTGGTGTATTTTCTCTTCTGTGTCCTTATGATGCTCAGGTCTTCATGCACCTGTACAGACTCCCACCTTTGCGGGGAGATCACTCTTACAGCTACTGTAGTCTTTCCTATAAACTGGCCTCTGGGAGGTTATTGCCAAAAAAATGAAAGATGTATATTTGATGGGAACAGAGTACAGTCTTGGGCCCCCACCCCAAAGGACTTTTTGCATCTGTATAAATTAGAAACAAACAGATTCTTCGGGGGGATGCAATCAATTCTACTGTCAGCCAAATCTAAGACTTAAATACTGACGGGCTTTTCAGGGGAGGAGCTGTGGTGAAGGCCTTGGGCTACCGTGTTTGAGCCCCACATCCTTTCTATGGAAGCATAGCGGAAGTAAAAATGACTCTTTTGACCTCTGGGTGGGAGAGGCAGAAAAATCCCGTCTTTTAGGAGTTCAGTTTTAAACTTTGCCATTATCAAAGCTGAGAGCTACCTCAGAAATGAGGCTCCCAATCATCTATAAAATAGTCACCTGGGCATTCTAAAAGTACCCATTTCTGCCATTGTTCTCCACAGCACAGGGTTGGGCCTGGGAATCTATCAATTAGAAAGTATGACAGTAGATGGAAAAATCATCTAGTAGATCTGCTTACACACTATTAGCAATTTTCTCCACATATGCATGTGTACCAGAAAACTGCGTATAGTTAATCCTACAGCATAGGTCTGAACTCTTTTAACTGAGTTTTCCATTGAGTATAAAACTCTGTCCCCAGGGCGTGTCTCTTGACCTCTCTGGCCATCTTGGAGCATTCCTTCTAGCAATATTAACACCAAGGCGAGTATAGTAAATTAAAGCCTGATATCAGGTATATCAACACACTTAGGTGTTTTAGAAATACTCCAAAGAGCACATGCTTCAGTTTTCATCCAGTTGGTTGGTGCTTTACGCAGACCATGAGGGGCTTGCCTGTATGCAGAAATACTGCTTAGAACAGAAGATAAACTATTAGCCATGCTTTTCTGATGAGTCCCTCAAGGTAGCAGAGATCCGGATAGACCCAAAAGCTGAAACCCTGGCTGGAACTGTCTGTTCTCTCTTTCCTTCGGTTTGTTGGGTCCCTGATGTTATCTTTCAAACTCAGAGACACTGCAATTAAGGAGAGAAATTTAAGATACTTTCCTTGTCAAAAGAAAGGCATATATTTTAAGAAGATCCATTAACCACAAGCTCCAAATAAATTTCCTGGGAAATTAATCTTCTCCAACATTATGTCTACACCCACAGACAGAAATTCCAAGACATTATTAGATATTTTTTTGTATTCCTGATATGAGCCCCATAAGAAGTGGATACATCTAAAAAATCATTTTCACTCTTTCTGTGTTCATTGCATTTTAGCTTTAGTAGATAGAATATGGATCACTCTTGCACTGAAAAAAATACATTTATATTTCTAAATCTGAAAGTATTCAAATTTATAATTGTTTGATGTGCCGAGTGACTACCAAACAGCAACTTTAGGGGAATCAGTCTACCTGTTCTATTCTGCTGTAGCATTTCTTTCTTTTAACTTTTATTTTTATTAGTACAATTCCAGTACACAGTGATTACAGCACGAAGAGTTGGTAAACATTTTAATTCCTTTTGTGTCCCTCTCCTCTTATTTCTTTTCCTACTTGTTTTATTTTTTTATGTCTTTGCTCACTCTACCTCTTCACTGTCTTTCTCCTGCTCTTTTGCTCTGGCTCCTGCAGCCCACCTTTCCTTCTTTCCCGTCATCTGTCACTTTCGTGGAACTGTGTGCCTGAAACTAGGTCATGGGGCTGTCAAGATGTCAGCTTCAAATTTAGTTCTCAATTCCTTGTCTTTAAACCGTTTTATACTTTGGGGATGATTTGTTCTTCTTTGTGGTTAGATGGAGCAATTTGAATGTCCTTTCTGCTGCACACGAGTTTTCCTTTGTATATACCTATACATACCTGCTTTAATAGCTTCTTATAAGCTGTTATGCATTGGTATTCATGCATTTTAGAATTCGGGATGGCTTCAAAACTTTCAGGTCTTAATGAATTTTTCAAAAGAGAAACAGGCACCTTACAAAAGGAGCAGGCAGCTAATTTTTATCACCACATTCAAAAACAGTCCAAGTAACCAAACACAGCCTACTTCATACAAATGTAATTATGGCTATGCCTCATTGAGGGAAAAGGTTTTTAAATATTAAGAATAAAACGAGCCACGGAACACTCAAATATCCTCCCCTAGGAACAAATAGAGAAGTCTGGTATGCATTAAAATACTTGAAAGCTAATGGAAGAGAAAAATGTAAGCCCTGTGTGTCTGTTTCTTTGGACCAAGACAGTGTGGTTTCTCAGTTTTCTCAAGTCTTGGCCAGTTTAGGATCTGGTGAGACTCTTTGGAGACAGGAAATGTGAGGTTGGTGCAGGGTACAGAGGAGTGAAATGGTTTGGGATGCCTTGTGCCGTACGTTGCCCTGACCTTCCCCCCGGAGAAGTCCCTTCAGACACAAGGCACCCTCACTCCTGGGAACACTTTTCTACTGCCAGAACTTCACGGCCATTGACACGGAGAAAATAGCCTCAAAATAAAGCAAAGTGGGACCAGAAGCAGAGACTTAGAGGACCCGTGGGTTTTGAAGCACAGGAAAAGAAGGAAATCAAGAGCATCCTGAGAGGTGGAGACCTCTTTCTATACTTTGGTCCCCACATACCTGCATTCATCTGTCCACCTCCAGGTACTCCATTAGCAAAAGCAGGAGTGTCCAAGGTATATGCAAGGATTTTTTTTTCCACTTCATTTAGCCAAACTACACTCTCCAATGAGAGTCACTGGGTTTAGAGTTTCCTCCGCTTCTCATCTTAATTTTATTTTCAATGCAAATAATATTACTCTTGATTTAACTCTAGGAAGGCCAGCAGATGGTCAGCTTTGACTACTTCAGAAAAAAATAATTTACTCCCATGGTCTCCCTCATGCTTCCTAGATGTAAGCAAGTGTGCGTAGGGAATGTGCTTTATCCCTGCTGGTGGAGGAGGATTTGACGAGAACTGGGAGGTGAGAGGAGCAAGGAGGGGTGGGCGAATCACAGAATCCAGGTTTGCAGGTGGTTAGCTGATTGTGCTTCTAGAAATGTGGGGAGCAGCAAGCAAATAGGCAGGTGGGAAGCTGTCAGAGTCAATATTGGGTTGCTTCGAATGTTTGCCCATGGCCATGAACTGGAGGAAAGCTCCAGCCTGCTGGCCTCCAGGAAGAGAACTGGGAACAATTTATGAACAGCAGTCACCAGCCAAATTTCTGACTTGCCAATTAGGTGAAAGGCAGTGATAACTTCATTATAAAATCCTTGAAATATGTTTCACTAGCTCTCCACCTTATTAAATTGATATACGCCTGTGACAGATTCTGGGGTATAGTATGTGGTAAATAAATATTAGCCATCATTAGTAGTGGTATGTGTTTTAGAAATCACAAAAGACCACTTATTAAGTGTATAAAATTTAATTAACTAATGAATTATTTTATTAAATTGGGAACATGTGAAGAGAATATTCATGCTACAGAGCTAATTGGGAGATAAGATATATAAAATAACATTGGCTTATAATAGAAACAGGAAAAGGAAATATTGTTGTTCATATAAAACAGTTTATTAAGAGAGAGTCATCCAATAACAATATCTTATTCTTTTTCACTAAATAAGTAGTAGTGATCCTTCAATGTCAGTGATTGAGGTACATCATTTTAAATGGCTGAAAAATCACTCTATTCAGTAATGTCACATATTTAATAAGTCAATTATTGATATATCTTTGGGCTATTTGTAGTTTTTAAAAAAATGCTATTATGAATAGTGCCGTAATAAACTTCTGGGTTGCTATATTTTTGCTCTACAACCTTGCGACAAAGCCTTTTAAAACAGTGTACCAAAAGCAAAACCATGACAAAAAGTCTATCTCTAAAAAATCACCATTGCTTAAAAAAGGGAGAGAAACCCAACCTTACAAAGAATTTTAAAAGATAAATGATACACAGAACTGTGTGCAAAAGAAGTAGGAAATATTTTGCGCTCTTAAAATACAGAGATTCTAAATTAATTAAAATATAATACTAACCTAACAGAGATACGGGGAAAGGCTTTATACAGGCAGGTGATAATCAAGTGGCCAGCAGCAAGATATTTCTTTTAGCCAAAGATAAACTTTGTATTATTATTATTGTTGTTGTTATTATTAGTATTTTATGATAATTCTTAAGGCTAGTAAAGAAATGGGGAAATGACTATTTTTAACACGTTTTACCCTCTTATCTTTCTCCAGGGTTTCCACATGATTTCATTTATCCCAATTTTTAAACCACATATACATTTCCATTACTCCTGATGATGTGTTTCCAAGCCTCTTCTCTTTTTCCTGGACTTCAGATTCATATGCGTTTGAGTTATCTCACTTGATTCTCTGACAAAGACATGAAAATTTACATAGCCAAGCAATGTGTGAATTTTCCTCCTGAGTCCAGTCCTTGCCCAGTCCTTGTTTGTCTGAGCTGTACATCTCAGCATAGAACTATTTCTGATGTTTCTCTTTGTGTCTCCCACACCAGCCTCACCAAGTGCCACCAGCCCCGTCTCCAAAGATGGTCTTCAGTCTGTGCGCTTCTCCACTCAGCAAGCCTACCCTACTCCAAGATGCTGTTCACTCCTTCCTGAATGACAGCTAGAAGGGCTGATTTTATTCCTTCAGCACACACTGGTTTTCCACTCAGCAGCCAGAATTTCATGCTTCTTCGGAGCTTGAAACCCTTCCGTGGGGCTTTATTGCTGTTTATTAAACTGAAGCACATGGTGCCTAGAGGAGCACATCACTGGCACACAATAAATATGTATCCAATCAGTTATTATTGAGGTGCTCGGTGATGTGGCCATGGAAACTGCTGAAACTTCACTTTGGGTTAGTTCTCTGGCCTGTCTTACCTCACTTCCTGCTTCCTGTTTCTGACCTCTGCCTTACTTCACTTCTTCCTCTTTCATCTTCTTCCAGGAAGATGCTAAGACTCCACCTGGGCCAGGATCTTTACACCTGCAATTCTCCTTTCCCTGGGAACCCGTTACCCACTTCTCACCAGATTTGAGATGCAATACATAGGTGCTACCTTCTCCATGAGGCCTTCTTAGGACAGGAATATCTACTCTAAGATAGGTTCACCCTGTGACTCTTTCCCAGACTACTTTGCGTTATTTTTCTCTGCATTACTCTTCAGAGTTTGTACTCACACACCTAATTGTGGAGTAATTTGGCCACAAAATCTCTAAGGCATCAACAAGGACAGCATTAGGCTCAAGATTATACTCGTCGTGATTCTTACAGTAGTTCCAACTATAACGCATAAAAGAAGGTGGAGGGTCAAAAATCATATGCCAATCATTAGCGTATTTGGAAAATGTTCTCTGAAAGCAATGATATCTGTCAACGAAGGCAAATCACGTCTAATGTGAATGTGCTTGGCACCAGGCAAGCTGTGTTCACATTGGTAGGTGTACATTTGCTCCCTGAAGCTCATCGTGCTGTCACTTCATTTTAGATGTGAGAAAAATGGGGCTCAGTGAGTGAAGAAATTGCCAGTGTCTGGGAGCTAGGTGGACCCTTCTGGAAGTCAGCAATGGCTCTGGCCTGATTTGACTGAAGATCCAGTCCAGTATCGACCACTTATCCCCGGGAGGAGAACTCACAGTGTTGGGCCCTTGACGATCCTAGCGCAGGGATTCTGACTGATCTGTCTGGCCTGAGACCCTTGCCTGGGGCTTCACCATGCTGCTGCTGCCTGAACAAACCCCTCTGTTCTGCTCTGGAGAAAGGCAAAAGATAGACTTGACAGACAAGCGCTGTCTTATCTTGACGAGGGCAGCTGCTGATACATATTAAGCAGCAGAATAAAGCTTGGCTTCCCTTTGGAGACTGCCATTTGCCCTGGAGAGCTTCCTGTGGATACAGCCTAGAAAAGAGACAGAGGCCTCGGGGATCTCCAACTGCTGCCCCACTGCTTTGATGACATCACCCACTCATGCCTTCCTGACACAGTTCTGGTGGTCTCTCCTAGAGCACCAGAATCCTGAGTATCTTCAGTGGGGTGGCTGCCAACAAGCTCCTGCTTCTCAGTAGGAGAAGATCACCAGTCATCGGTGTGTTGCATGAGAACACCCAGTACATGCAGATGCCTATTCCTGATGCACCGGTCGCCTATCTCTCTGACCTCTTTGACCCCATTGCTGACCACATCCATTCAGTGGCAATGAAAGAGGGCCACACGTTACTGCACTGTGCTGCTGGCATGAGCCGCTCAGCTGCCCCGTGTCTTGCCTACCTCATGAAGCATCAAGCCATGTCCCTGGTGGATGCCCACACATGGACCAAGTCCTGCCAGCCCATCATCCTACTCAATGATGACTTTTCAGAGCAGTTTATCCACTATGAGTTCCAGCTGTTTGGCAAGAATACCATGCACATGGTCCCTTTCCCATGGAAGCAATCCCGGGCATCTAAGAGAGGTTCACTTGGTAATTCCACTGCGAGCCTCTCTGTCAGCCTCCGCGCTGCGGTCAGCAGTGCAGATCTGTTACTGGCTCTATTCCACGATCTGAACTTGAATATTCTACTTTTGTTGATACAGGAACGAACCAGATGATGCCTTTTATAAGGGCAAGGAAAAAGAAAGGCTGCCACAGCTTCTAACCTTGAAGTCCGAATCTTTAAAGATTAAACTCACCAATGTAAGAGAAGATAAGTTTTCCACCTGTGAGGGTTATGTGCTAATGACTGCCAAAGGTGGCCAAAGGTGGGTTGAGGTGGGTGATACCCTAGATCAAGAGACCAGGGCCCAATGCTTGAAGCAGGCCCAGAATCCTGCAGCCCACACCCAGACTGACCAATGCAGAAAGGCATCTGCCACAAGCCCACCTCACTCCACATCAGCTGGAGCCTCGAGCACCATGGTGCACCCTGCGCTTCTTGGAGTAAGTGCCACCCTACTGGGTAAACGGCTTCCACCGTTCCCTGGAACCTGGGGGCCTCACGTGACCCCACATCCACCTTCATCATAGTGGCCCAATTCAAATTTTCTAGATGGGACTTAGGTAAAATATAGTATTCAAAGAAAGCATTTCACTGTATAAAATTCAGAAAAAAACGGTGTCTTTTTTTTTTTTTTTTTTTTTTTTGAGTGCTATCATACAAGACAAGGTTTTAAAAAGCCCTTGGCACTTCTCCATCCTTTGAAGAAAAGCAGTGTTAATTCCTTTCTCTGGGGCTCACGAGAACAGCAGGCCTGATGCAGGGTGTCAAGGGCTCCTCTCACGGTCATTGGCTTGGAAAGCGGGAGCTGCAGACCATGGCCTAGCTCTGTCTCCTCCTCTTTTTGCGACCTGGTGCCTCTGGGAGCCTCTGTGTCCTCATTTGTGAAGACAGAACAATTGCATAGCACAGTGCCTGGCACGCGGTGCGTGCTTAGTGCAAAGGAAGCTTTCATCTTGAAGGTATGTTCTTTGGCCCTGTTGCTCCCAGCTCAGCACAGTTACCTCATGAAGACGTGTCTCCTGTCTGTGCGCAGGCCTTTACTGTTGACAAAGTGCTTTCCTAGAAAGCCACCTGCTGTGAGGAAAAAGCGTTTACATCCTGCCTCAGAAGACACCTGGGCTTAGGAGCCTCTTTAGAGTTCTCACGTGTCTAATCCAGAGTGACGAGGGCTTCTGAGGCAAGAGCACGATTCCAGCTCTCCCCTAAATCCTTGTTCAGAATTGCTGACCATTCGAGCCAGCAGCCCACTCTGACGGATCCACGGGGAGATGCGTCACAGGGATGAATGAGAGGGTGCCACCCAGGCCCTGGAGCTCAGGTTTGTTTCAGACCCCTCAGTGCCAGGATTTGGCTCAAGACCAACTATTGTAATGCGAAGCTTCTGAGATGACATAGGAGAAAAACAAGCAAGAACAAGAGCAGTGCTTGACAGTTTCACGCTGAGCTGTGAGTCCAGAGCCCAGCAGAAGCCAGACATCCTTCCTCTCCAAACCTAGCCACACTCCACCTGCCGGGAGCACCCAGGGGCCCAGTGTAGAGGAGTCAGGAGAAGAAGGCAAATCGCTGTTCCAGGGGTGCTGGGGCTGAGCCCCCCAGCCCCCTGACAGAGATCCAGGTAGGAAGTTTCTTTGAAGACATTTAAAAAAGAAACTTTGTTGGATGTAATTTTTAAGTTTTTAAATTCTAAATTAACATGTAATTAACTGTCTTGGACGTGCAGTTCTGTGAGTTATATACATGTGTGGATTCATGTATCCACTGCCAGAGTCAGAGCAGTTCTGTCCCCTACCCAAATCCAGGCACGCTTTCCCACTGCAATCTTAGATATGTACTTATCCGTTCTCTGTCTCTATACCTCTGCCTTTTCCAGAACATCGCATAAATAGAGTCATACAGGATGTAACTTGAAAATGGCCTTCTTTCACTCAGCATACTGTCTTTGAGATACATCTGTGTTGTTTCTGTGGTATTTTGTATGATTATACCACAGGTTTTTTTTTTTTTATAGTCACTCATTAAGGAATATTTGGGTTATTTCCAATTTAGGGCGAATATGACTATGTCTATAAATTTTAAAAAGTGCCAGAGTCTGGACTCAAACCCACACTCCTGTGGTCCAGTCCATTCAGTTCCTTTGGTGTGACGCCACTGGCACAAGAGCCCTCATCTTGACCCCAGATGCTGCCGAATCTGAGCAGGCTAGTGGAGTTGTATGGAGAAGAAGGCATAGGTGTCTCTCAGAGAAAGAAGGGCCAATGTGAATTCACTCCCATTTTCTCTCCTCTCCTAGATCATAACCAGAATAGCCCTCCATCCTACCTTGCCAGTTCACTTCAATTGTACAGGCAGAATAGGACCCCAATGTGTCCCCGTGTGGACAGTAAATCACTCAGTCAGGCAGTAAACCACTCAGTAAATCATTCAGTCACCCTGGCCGTCGTTCCCCACTGTAGCAGGGGCTAGTTTGCAGGCCTCCCTTCCTTGTGCTCTTCTGCATTCACCTTCATGATTTTCTCTCTTTGTACACTGGCTCTATCACATTGGATCTCCCAGATGGCAACACATATCCACTTCCATACCATATGCTCCCCTGACCCACTTTCCAGCAAGGCCATAGCCTAGGTATGATCAGGGAGGACTGTGAGGGGTCAAAGCCTGTTGCCCTGCTCTGGCACACAAGCTGCTTGTGTTCTGACCACACACTCTACACAGGAGGGCTCCTTCGCATCCTGGCGGTCACTCCAGTCCCGATCATCTTTCATCTGGCTTCTTCCCTGGTTGACTAACCTCGAAGATGCTTCGGAAACTTCAGGGAGAGCAAGCACACTCTACCACTCCCCTCCCCGTGGGTACTGCTTTGTATCTTCAAATGAGGCTGATTTATTTTGCTCTGTCAAGCTCTTACAGGGAGGACATGTGTCCTTGTGTTCTCATGTCTGTTTCCTCTGTTCCCTGCTCAAACCCCTGCTCAGCTTTTGAAATGATAATGAGCTTCTACTTTTCTCCCCTGGTTTGCAGGTTTCTAACAGACTGAATATTTTGTCTCTCGCTTCATCATCGCAGGAAGACGAATGCCGTGTGCAGTAACTATTCGACATCATCTTGCCTGCCTCCTTGTTCCAACACAGATAGATTAGCAGACGGATGCTGGACAGCCAGGATTTATTTTTCACTGCATGCAATCAGGCGCGGGACACCATGTAGGCCATGCCTGTTTATTGCAGCTCAAGGTGAATTTCTTTCTCCTTGAAACAGTGACATCACTATTCCCTGGGAGGCAGCTCCTTGGAGAGCACTTGATGGTATTTTTCTGTAAGTGAGCTGTCTGGGGAGGCTCAGGCTCTGGTGGGATGAACCTGGCAGGGCTGGTGATGGGATTGGTTGTTGTTCTCCTACACTGTCATCTAGGGCAGGGCTGGAATGATTACATTATTCAGAGTAAGCAAAGCCCATGAAAAATTGTGCTCTGGATTCTCAAGCTTCTCTTTGAACAGAAGAGGGATGAAAGCAGTTGCATTTAAAAAGGGGAGAGTGAGAACTGCGTGTTTGTCTCCTGATCCTATCGCAGTGAACTTCATTTTATTTAGCATGCCTCCAATTGTATTCACTCATAAGCTCCGGCCTCCGCCAGAATTGCTGAGCTCTGTGGGCGGGAGGCTGGCTATATATGTAGGAACGCGTGGTTGGAAGCCAGCACAGCCGTGGTTTTTAACTAGTGCTCAGTGGAAACTGGAGGTTTGCTGGAAGGTCAGCAGAGGCGCCTGGAAAATAATTTTGGAATGCCTGATATTTTACTTTTCCAGCAATTGCAGTTTTGTGTTGCTTCTTTTATTGCTAACTGGATAGGCCGGTATAACGACCTCTTTAAGTCATAGGTTAATTAAAGTACAGAGAGCCCGGACTTTCAAAATTTAAATACAAGTTGTGAAGGAGAAACATTTCCAGGATGGATGCATGGCACTGGAAGCAATGTAGAACACTTAGTGATATTCATAGGAAAATGATCTTTCTAATGTAACCTTTGTAAACACAGGTTGACCATCTCCAATCCGAAGATCTGGAATCTGAAATGATCCATACTCCAAGGCTTTCTAAGGGCCAGCGTGATGCAACAAGTAGAAAATTTCATGTCGTGAAACTTTGTTTCATGTACAAGATTATTTTAACACATCATATATAATATTTAACACATCATATAACCTTCAGGCTATGTGTATTGGGTGTACATAGAACACAAATAAATATCTTGTTTAGATTTGTGTCCCATCCTTAAGATATTTCATTATGAATATACAAATATGGTAAAATTTAAAAATAATTGATATCTGAGGTATTTCTGGTCCAAAACTTAGTGAACAAGGGATACTCAACTTGTGCATTGAACTAATAACTGAGGGACCTAAACCGAGGCCCTTTGGTCCCTCAGATGCCCACCTTTCTGCCCCATCTCCTCAAGTGAAAGAGTCTGTGAACCAAATTTACTCCTTCCTTGTCCTGTGGCTGTCATAGACAGGTGGTAGGTGAGGCCAACCGGTACAGGCCAGGATGGGGACAGCTGAGGTGGGGATTGCTTAGGACCAGTTTCTCTATAGCTTTGCTTCTCTGCTCCATTTCTGCATCCATTCCTTGGCTTCAGAATGACCTGCTGAAATGCCTCCAGAGGCCCTGCAGGGTGTACTCAGTGAAATAAAGGCTTGGGCCCTCGTCACATTGCTATTGGCCACTCTTTTGGTCTGGACTGCAGGATGAAGGAAGGCTCTGAGTGTTCAGCCTTTAAGTAAAAATTCTCCGGAAGGGGAATCTCACTATCAAGCTTCCTTTGAGGCCCTTTCCCATAGATATGTCAGTGGTTCTTTATGACTGAAATTCAAAGAAAGCTCCAAAGTGAAGAAGAAAGTGCTTTAAATCTCTTCCACCCACGGCTTGTCTTTCCTGGTTCTATAAGTTTATTATATTATTTTTAGTATGTTTACGTAGTGCTTTGAGTTGGCCAAGCAGAATATCTGGACTTCTGATCAGAACACGTCTGTGTCCTCCATCACTGGTATCCACTGGTAGGAGGCTCAAAATAGTCCAGCAAACTCTTCGTTTTACCTGTTAAAAGAAGAGAAAAGATAGTAATGCTCTGTTCACTCCTGCCCCTAAATTCCTTCTGGGCATGGAACATAGTCATGTGGAGGTTGATTCCAAGGAGTCCTATGGACACCAAAATTTGAGAATGCTGAAGTACTTCATTTTAAAGAGAGTATTTGCATCTATTGCCCCTCTCCCTTTCTTTCTTTTCTTTTCTTTCTTTTTCTTTCTGTGCTGGGGACTTAACCCAGGGTGTCTAGCAAGACAAGTACTCTACCACTCACCTGCATCCCATCCTCTCATGTGCACTTTAAATCCCTTATAGAATGTTTATAATACCTATGGCAATGTAAATGCTTTGTACATAGCTAGTATATTTTATGCTTTAAGAAATAATGAGAAAACAGATGCAAATTTCTTTATAAACTGTGGTTTGTTAAATCTATGATATGGAATCTGTGAATTCAGAGGATCAACTGTTGGGAGGCCATTGGTATGATCACTGCAGAAATAAAATAAAATAAAATAAAATAAAATAAAATACACATAAAACAGAGGGTCATCTATAAATCCTGACTCCAGAAATAAAAAAAAAAAAAAATGGTCTTGACATGGAGCCAATACTTAGCATCTTTGGTCTGTCCCTGTGACACTAACATAATGACAATTTTGTGATCACACCCCATGCTTGCCCCAAACTGATAGCCACATAATGACCCACTTTTCCATGGCAGGGCTCAGTCCTGGTTTCGTGTACAAGCTCTGTGCAACCCACAACCACCTCCTTGGCTGTCCAGCTTTCTCCTTCATTGCTTGGGAACCTTCATCGGAGGACTGACCTCCTCATTGTGTGCCCCAGCAGCTTTGCCATAAAATGCCCAACTCTTCCTATCCACTGGGCCTGCCCATCTTGCCCAGGACAGTGCCAAGGCCCCTGCTGTGGAAGGCCCTTCTCATGCCCAAAGTGAATTCCACTCAGGCCCCTGAGATCCCTACAGCCCTTGCCATACTTTCTAACACTTAGCACAGAGAAGATTCTTCACACACTGGACACTGTGGTCCCCAATAATCACAGCACTGGGAGGCTGAGGAAGGAAGACTGCAAGTTGGAGCTCAGCCTGAGCAACCTAGAGAGACTATGTCTCAAAATAAAAATTAAAAGGGTGGGGGGCTTGGGAAGTAGCTCAATACAGAGTCCATGGGTTCCATTCCTACTACCAAAAACAGAGCACTTATTTTTTATTAATTTTTTATGTGTATAACTTTTATATTTTGAGGATCTCAAAATCTTCTGAGAGTGAGTTTTGGTATGCACCTTAGCAACTGACAATTAGTAGCTGCCTAGTTACACCTAAAAATTACTTAGGGAGTCTCCCTCTATTCCCTCAGGGTGAATTGAATACGTTTATGGCCTCTAATGGGACTATTTGATCTAGGGGCTAGGCTCTCCTGAGATTTTGTAATGTCTGACAGACACTACATACACTAAAATGTTTGTAGGAGGAGATGGTAGTACTGTGACGAAGGAGGTCATGTCATGTTTTAAAGAAAGAAAAGAAATTGCTTTGTATGGGGTTCTTATTGAGTCATAGAACCTTAGGATACATGAAAGGCGCTAAGAACTCCTGTAACAAAGAAAGCTCCATTATTTTGCCAAATAATCACTTCCCCAATTATTTGACTCTATCTTAGATACTTTCTCATGGCTGGAACAAATACATGATACCGACAATTTAGAGGCAAGCTTCATTTTGGCTCACGGTTTTAGTCCATAGTCTGCTGGTGGAAGTGGAGGAGAGCAGCTTACATCACAGAAAGCAGACAGTGCGGGAGGACCTGGGGGATTAACTCGCCATGAGCCCAGCACTCGTGTGATCCAATGACCTTCCAACCCTTGCCTCTGAGGTCATGAGGCTTTAAGGGGATGTTCTCAATGGAATCTCTCTCTCTCTCTCTTTCTCTCTCTCTCTCTCTCTCTCTCTCTCTCTCTGCTCTCTCCTGCACTGAATAAAGACTAGCTTTAGTCTCCCCAAAACCCTGAGGTTCTGTTGGACACAGTAGGAGAGAGTTTTCTTCCAGTCTGCCTTCTCTTCAGTCATCCCTCTCAGCCATGCTTTGTGTGAATTTTTACATCTGTGAAAGCAGTACGATCTCCGATGAAAGGCCTTCCCTACACAGTCAAGCATTTGTTATTTGACCTGGTTTCTTCTACTGGCAAACTCCTTCCATTTCTGCCACTCCATTTCACGTCTTTGAGTGAGTCCAAATGAGGAAAATTAATCAGTATTTCCGGTGATTTAAGTAGCCGCTAGATTTAAATCAGTAGATAGTTTCCAGTGTTTCTGCCACTAGCTACTTATGTGAGTGTTTTAGGAATTCTTTACTCTAAGGAATTTTTAAACTCATCTATTCACTAAGGTCTCAGAAATTAAGCAATGTGCCCACAAGCTGGGGGCCATGGGAGCCTGATCCAAACCTACTAGCTTCCAGGTAAGTGGGCTTTTTCATCTCCCTCTTAGGTTCTCAATCTGCTGGAATCTCCTTTCTCAATTAGTTAACTTTATTGATACATTTTAGCTCTACAGAATGATCACATCCAGCATAGGGAATTTGTGTCTATACACTATACATCTTCATGCTTTCCTTTCCCATTCCCCTTTCTTCTCATCAACCCCTCTTCTCCTCTTTATTTACAAAACCTTTGCTTCCATTTTTTCCCTCTTGTCTCATTTTCTTCTCCCTTCCTTCCTTTCCCCTTACCCTCTCTCTAGTTCCCCTTCTCATTCAAACACATTCTTCACATTTCATATCTATTATACATTTTGGTCCTTATTTACATTTTTGGTTTCTCACCCCAGAGAAACAATTCAGTATTTACACATGTGTGTTCAATTTATTTCACTTAAGAGTATGGTCTGAAGGTGCATCCATTTAACTATAAGTATCGCGAACTTATCCTTCTTTATGGCAGAGTAGTACTCCATTGTATAAGAAAACAACATATTCTTTTCCATTCATCAGCTGATGGACATTGGGGCTGTTTCCAGGATTTAGCTATTATAAACTGTGCTGCTGTAAACATGAGTGTGCATATATTCTGTGGTACGATGCTTTTAATTCTTTGAGGAAAATACCAAGAAGGGAAATAGCTGGGTCAAACGCAACCTCTAGTCCTAGTTTTCTCAGGAGCCTCCACACAGATTTCCACAGTGGAAAAGTGCACCTTCCAAAGGGGCTCTGCTCAGAAGAGTCAAGAAATGTGATGTAATTTATTTTCCTGTTGGAAGGCATGCTTTCCACCTGCTTCTCTGCTCCCCTCCAGGAGCTTTGAGGCCAGTGTCCTTTATAAAACATTACACCCAAAGCAGACCCCTGTTCTTCTGAAGTAGTATGACTTACTGCATGCACTGGGGATCCATCTGCCCTCACCTCACCCGATGCCAGAACTGCCTTTTCTGTTGATTTGAAAAAACTTTGCACTTTCAGTGTCCTGGGATATTCTTTTCACCACACCCTTACCTGCCTCCGGATCAGGACTTGGTCTTCTAGTCAGCGGTTTTGAGGCTCTCTTAGTTACTTCATCTCATTTCTTGCTACATCCCAGGGTGTTGCACACAAGAACCTGCCTGGCATTCCCTGCACCTGCTTCTGCTGCACCTGCTTACCTCTCTGACCTCTGGACAGAGGTTCCTTCCACTTCGTCACTCATCCCTTTCTGTGTGCTAAATGATGGCCCTTGGTTTAACCCTTGTCCTCCCTACAAAAATTTTCTAGAACCCATAATTCCAGCACTCTGGGAGGCTGAACCAAAAGGATCATAAATTTAAGCCCAGCCTGGGCAATTTAGTGACTTAATGAGACACTGTCTCTGAACAAAGAATTTTTAAAAAGAGCTTGGGGTGTAATTCAGTGTCAAGGTCTTGGATGCAATACCTACTGTCTCAGAAAACAAAACAAAACACATGTACTCCATCAAAAAAGAAACACAAACATACAAAACACAACTTTCTAGACCAAGTTCTGGTTCCTAGCCCTCTAGAAGGTCTGATAGCTTCTCCATTTCTCTCTAAAGGTTCATCATTTGGGGAATGTTCTTTGTAGACTCATGTGATGGTTGGTATAGATTTCCACCCCTAGTCATTATAAGGTATCTTTCTATCTCTCTCACAACTATGATTGTATAGAGAGCAGTCAGCTTGTGTGTTGGCTGACAGGTCCCAAAGCACGTACACAGACATTGGGTTGTCTGAGTCATTCCAGCCTTGCACAGGGACAGTCAGATATCAGCATCAAATGTAACTACCTTATTTTCAGATGAGGAAAATAAGCCTCGGTGAAATGAGGTTGCATAACTTGCCCAAGGTCTAGTCATAATGCCTCAAGGATATTTCCAAATCAGAAATGGTCTTCCAAGCTTTCTGTGTTTCTTGATACAGCAAAGTTTGCAGTGAGTGAAGAGAGAGAACAGAAAGTCACTAATCTTAGGGACTAACACTAATATTTATGTTTTCAGAAAGAATGGAGCAATGCTCCTTCCTAGGGGTCTGGTAGGAAAAGGATTTGCTCATTCTGGAAAAGACTTGAGTTCTGGATCTCTTTTTTGTTTTCATCGCCTCTCCTTTTCATCCCAGTTTTGTATTCTTAAGCTCCATGTTCTTTCCTTGAATACTAGGTTAATTTTGTAACTAAGAACCAAAGTTTTAAAAATTATTCATGAAGCATTGAAAATAAGGACATTTGTATGTCACATACATTATTGCATGGTCCAGTGCTGGAGAGAGCAAGGTAAGATTGGTCCAATTTCCGCTAAGACAGGATAAAATACTTTGAACACAAAGTAAACAGCTGATTGATAATATTTGGTGAAAGACAGTAAACACTACGCACTGGTATATCTCAGGGCTGGAGAAGATTCCTGAACTCAGAGAGATCGTGTTCTAGGCGCAGTGGTAACAACAAAGTACAGAATTGATGCATTTTAGGTGGTGATAAGTACTAAAGGGAAACTAGATGGTAAGATGTGGTGGAAGGCAGTGTGAGCAGCAGGATGTTAAAGAGTGTGGTCTGCAGGTTTCTCCGAAGGGGGCTTATTTGGGCAGAAGCAAGCAGCCAAGTAAAAACTAGAAACAGATTGCTCTAGGCAGGAGGACAAGAAGACCAGGACGAGGGAAGAAGCCCAGTTTGACATTTAGAAAGCAGGTCAGAATGGTTAGTGTATCACGAGGGAGGGACAAGGACCGGAAGCAGTGGGTTGGCGTAGGGGTCTGGTAGATCAAAGGAGCCACTGGAGGAATTACTCGGGGCAGGAGGGAGTGGTGTAATCTGACCTTCATTTTGGAAGCATCACACAGGCTGGTCTGTGTACAAAGGGAGGATAGGGAGGCCAAAAGAAAGCAGGGAGGTGATTCCATTATTATTCATCCAGGTGAGAAACGATTGCAGGATGCACCAAGTGTTAATGATGATAGCAAGGAAGAGACTCAAGATGTGTTTTTGAGATGGAAAAGATCCAGCAGCTTAATAGATTGAACATGGAGGTGAAGGAGAAGTGAAATCATCAGTCCTAGGTGCCGCTGAGAAATGGAAATATTCGCTAGTACTGAGGAGGTACATAAACAGCATCTGAAGTGAACCACAGTGTCACTGCTGTAACATGTCACACAGGTTTGACGTGTGCACCTCCACTGGTTAACTACACGAATAGAAATATACAGACATTTTGGATAAATAGTTTATACTTCTTTTTAAAAATAATGGTGTTTATATCATCTTGCAAATCCAAAACCAGAAATAGCACAGAGGGATATCGTTTTTAGTTTAAAAGCAGAAAATCCTTACCGAGACTGAAATAGACAACAGCCAGTATATAACGTGAATCATATACACTGAGCTGAAAGTAGAGCCCAACTGTCTGAAACGAGCGTCCTCCTCACAGCGGTTGAAGTCGTTGAATTGGTGACTGGTATGGCCTGGAATGTAAAAGGGAACACCACCTTTCTCTGGTGGCCAGACTGAATCAGAATGTCCTGATATGATTTTCTCTGAAAAAGTTTTTTGCCATAGTTTTAGCATGATACCCTAAGGACTGACGACAAGGCATTTCTTCTATAGAATGTTCTGAGGGAGGGATATTCCCCTGATCCTTGTCTAGCTGTCTAAATCAATCAGGAAGGATCCTTGGGGGAAAATGGACAAATCACTGAGCTGTGAGATTTGAAGACCTTTTTAAAAGGGACTATTTATAGAGGGATCACCATGCTGAAGAACTCAGAGACTTGCAGTGTTGGCTAAGATCTCAAAGATCTACAGGAACAAGAGTGGAAAAGAACTACCAAAGCTTAAGGAGACCAGAAACACAAAAGAAAGGACTTCTGAAAGATGCCCTAAAGGCACCACTACCTCCAGAACTGAATCTATAAGTTGCAGCCCCAGCTCTCTTCCCACTCTCAGATTGGCTTCTGGGTCTCCCACCGATGGATCTCCATAAGGAAGTCATAGGGTCAAGGATCCTGGATCACCTTACAGGACTATAGGTCAGGGAGAATAATGGATTTGTGAGTGGAAGAAAGGATATCTGTCCCCCAAAGGTCACTTTGGTTTATATGATTTGATAGTCATATTCATTTCTATGTTAATTGTTTTATGTACTGCCTTTCACAAACTAAAACCAGACCATCTGAATGATAACTGTGACCACTAAAGAGATATCAGGTACTTATTGATTCTGAGTAGCCTGCAGCTATCAGTTTGCCATGGATGTGCAAAATTTATTCCTAAATGCAAAGATTCAGACAAAACAATAGCAATATCCAGAGAAGGAAATTCATTTCCAAACCACACTGTTAGAGAATTTTTATCAATCAGTGGGCAGTTATGAGAACACTTACAAGAAGAGAAACTTTATTCTTTCTTATCCCTATCTTACCTTTTGGCACTAAAGAAATGTCTCAGGGATTGGATCAGCAAAGGCGTGGAGTGACTGGAACTTGGCCCAGCTTGAGAATTAAGAATGGTACCCTGTCTTATGTAATCTCCATTCCTACTTGGCTCCTCGACGTAACAGAAATCCTCCCAGCTTCTTTGCTCTTATCTAAGACTGTACTGTGATATTAAACAAATTGTGGATCTAGTCCAATCCTCTCTAGTACTTTGAAAACTGCTCAAAATAAGGCTGGATGAAGTCGGCGTGCCTCAGAATGTCTTAGAACTGAAAATATGATCCCATCAAAAGTCTTTAGATGGCAAGATTTTAATGGCTGAATAATATGCTGGAACAGTGGAGTAATTTCTTCTCGAATGCTAGGATGAATTATTTATGCTTTGACAACATTATGTGTCTCTAAAGCAGCTTTTAGTTATTCGCCACTTCTGGGCTACAGCTGATCCTGCTGCCCATTCTTGTAATTACATTAACCTCTTGACTTTACATGACAAGCTTTTCCTGTGAGCTGCGATCAATAGCCCATAACTACCCCTCTTTAATAGGGCTGTAGTTACACTTCAGTTCAGATAAAAATAATTTTTGTCCCCTTTTTATATTTGGTAAGGCACAGAGTGAAATTTCTTTTTGGAACATCTGAAGCAAAGAAAGTCGTTTTGAAGGGAAAAAGCACGTAAAGATAGGCAGATCCTACGGAAAGAAGGGATTGCAAGGCCGAGTAGGCTGACTGACAATCCATTTCTGCAGGCAGTTGGGATTAGAAACACTGGGAGAAGCAACGGCTTTTAAAGCCCTGGATTGTGTAGTGGCCTTTACATTTTTGCTTTGATAAACTTTTTAGTTTCAGTGGGATTAATGTCACTCTAGACCACCTAGTGTCCTATTTAAGCTATACCAGTGAGTTATAGTGTGTAAATGTAAACAGCATAACATTAAATAAAAGCATAACATTAAATGGTAACCCACCTTTGGGATCAGCTAGTTAAATCCTCCTCTTTGTCAAAAATCCTCTTTCTTGACAAAGAGAAATTCAGAGAGAGACAGAGACATGGTGTGGTAAAAACAGTCCCTGGCAGCTCAGAAAAGCCCAATGCTCAATCACTTCAGTGGTTTTAAAGCAGTCATGGTGAAGTATTTACACTAGGGAAATTGGCAAATGCAGAAGTGGTGTCTTTTTTTCTCAGAAAGTAAGTGAAACGTATTCCTGTATACCACTGTGTGAGGTAGCACCCATCTATGTCATTTTTCTTTTATTAATAGTAAGTATTTGTGATATATGATGAAAACACTCACCTGGAGGAGTTGACATATATAGGTATTGCATCTTAGTCCTTTCATGTTACTATGTGCAACATTAAGTAGCTGTTTAATAGCTATTTCATATAAAAAATAGCCTTGTGAGACTTCCCCAGGTATTTCTGTGATTACATCTTAATGTTACTTTAATGCTTTCTACTATCTGTATTAACATACATAAAATATCACCCATAATAGCTATCCACACATTTGCAATGACTGGTATTTTAGATAAGACTTTGCATTGCCTAGAATTTGACCAAGTCAATGGGTCCCTTTAGATGGTCTCAGAGGAAACTCACAAGAGTCAACTTTACAAAGCAAGGTGCTGTGTTCAAGGCTGTAATCAGACACGTTTGAATATGGAAGATTTGTGATGTGAGCTGAATTCATTTTCCCTCTAGTTCTATAATGCTATAGAGGAACAATGCCTGTTACTTTCTACCATATTATATTATTACGGTCGTATATCTCAGAAATAATGAAATAAAACTACCTATTACTAATAGCAATAATTTAGGTCCCATCCAGTGTTTCTTATAGATAATGCATCTCGTTTAACATCACCTCAAGAGATAACTGGTGGCTGCTTAAATCCTGTCAGACTACCCTAATTTTCTTTTATGACACTGTCAGAATTGCTATATTGCAGAACAGTGATCTACATAATATAGATGTTTGATGCCTATACATATTACATGATCAGCAAATTTAATGTGAAAGAAGTAATATGTCTAGTGGGTGCAGAAGAGAATTAGAGAAGCCAAGAATAGACAGTTACCAATGTCTCAAAGCTGCAGCCCAAATTTTTGAAGATTGTAAAAGAGAGAGTCTGATTTAAATGCAGAGCCTTAAAAGTAACTCAGAAATTAGGTTAACAATGGGAATAGATTAAAGCAGTAGTAGATGTTCAGCCTTACATCCTGAACTGTAGGATCAGATACCCTGATTAAAAACAAAAAGGTGGAAAATAATTGCAGAACTATTTCCCTCACTTCTTGGATATTGCAGAAACCACAGAATGGGGAAGGTGAGTTGTTAATGCCTAATAGCTGCAAATAAAAACAATTTCCTTTTCTTGGAGGGTTTGTAAGATCTAGCCAGAGTGGATTAATGATAATGATTATAGAATCCATTTCTCAGGGGGGCTTTAAAAGTGTTATATATTTTATTGATTGGAATTGTTGCAAATATAATCTGTGTTCAAAGATAAGAAGAGAGATGTGATAGATCACCTTGTTGGGTCTTTCTAATGCATTTAAGTTTCTTTTAATTTAGTTCAGTGCGAATGGCCAAGTTTTGTGAGGCTATAGCATCTAATAAAGTAGTTAAAGTTTATGCTCCACATTAAACTCTAGGGATGGTCATTATTTCTTTTCTTTTTATGGGTGGTCTGTAGAAGCCAGGAGAATAACAGTCTCCAGACCCATCAGGACGGAGCACATACACTACATAAGCATTTGGCTTTTCCATTGGGTCTAAATCACATGGAAACAAAACCTGGACCCTTTCGTGTAGCTACAGCTAAAGAGTCTGATATCATTCTACAAAATAGCATTTTGCTGAAAGGATCTAGACTCTCTCAGATCCTATACAAATTCTCCTAAAACATCTGGATCCATTTCCAGATGAAAAACCGTGAGCTAATGAAATTGCCAGATGTGACTACTTGCCAAAATATTGTAATGCTTTTGTTAGTGACTTACTACTTTGGAGGTGCACATGATAAGGGCTGAATCACCATTCTGATTTTATCCATGGGAACAAACTAACATTTTCAAGCTTTGCAGGCAGGTATCACTGAACGGTTTAAACCAAAAAGGGTTCTTTTCTTCATAGGTAGCCAGATGAAAGCCCTAATTTCAAAGCATCTTTCACAATTAGTTACTGTCAGCTTTTTCTTTTCAGAAGTCATTTATGGCCTTTCCAACTCATTCTCCAACACACCTCTTGATCACTAATGTATGAATCAATAGAAAAATTTGGTTTGGATTTTTAAATTGGAGATGTTTAGTTTTAATATTGTTTCTGGGAGTTAGTTTCAGTTGTGAACATTGTGAAACAGTCTCTCTACTCGGCAGAGGCAAATATTTCCTTCCTGAAGGGTGAATCACTCAGAGAATAATAAATCCTGCACTGGTGCTCTTGTTTACTGTTACAATTCCTTCCCTAATGGGGACATATGACCCCAATAACCCCTCTTCCCATTCCAAAAGTACAACCTCAAACCCAAATAAATAACTTCTCCCATCAAAGAGCTCAGAAACAAAATGCTTTTGAAGAAAACAATGGTGACATTGCCTTCAGGCTTACTGTACCAAATAACTTTAACACAATCTCTCTAAAACCAAGCAAGATGTTAATACAATGCTGCCGGCAGATGAGCAGCAACAGAAATCACCTTAAGTCTCTAAAAGCAGATTTCTTAAAAGATCCAAGAGTTGTTCTGAAAGGCCCAAGGAAGGTGGAACAATAGATCCGTCTTAAGGAAATGGGACATTTTTTACTTTGGTCCTGAGTAAGAAAAAAGAAGTGGAATAGTAGGTAATGACAGAGGAACTAAAGACGAAGGAAAGCCATAGTAATACAGGCTCTGTGCTCCAAGAAGCAGGTTGGACTGTTCTGGAAACCATAGCAGGCTGCTTTCCTGAACTGAGAGGAGAAGCGCTGCTCGATCAGTCTGGGGGAGGTTTATTATGTCTTCGAAGCAAATATGTGTAAACTATACGGGGTAAACGAGCTTCCACTGTTGCAGGGACAGGAGTCTGTTCTTTAAGAATGAAGCTGACACCAGTAACCAGTGTATAAAACAATACCTGGACAGAACCAGGATGGACCTGTTATTCAGGAAAGAAAAGATGTTGCCTTTTACGTTAGTCTGAGTTGAAGACTTTGACGAGAAGGATATCTTTTAGATAAAATCTCTGACCTCTAACACTTACTTGTTGTATTCATATGTGGTTTCAAAAAATGGAAATGGCTGGGGAGTGCGTAAATGTCCGTTCTTAGTTGATACTTTAAACTTTTACATGACAAATTTTTTAAAATGGAAAACAAAATATTTTCATAATGATCTGTCACTCTGCCCTAGTATTCAACCTTCCACATTCAATCATTAGTTTTATCCAAACTGAAGGTCCAAATAGTTCTTCATTTCCCTGTCCATTATTCAAGTAAAAAAAAAAAGAGGACAATAAGGCCTTCATACACTGCTCTTGTTTGACCTAAAGTATTTGGATAGCTTCAGATGAAAAGAACTCAAGATTAAATACATTGCTTTCTTTCTTTTGTCTCAGTCACCTTAGGTCAAAGCAACACACCTTTCTATTATCTTCCCTTCATTTCTCTCTTGCATGGATATTTCTTATAGATTTTAAAAGTTGCAGTTTTGCCTTTTCATATTCTTAAAATGCTGCATGTTCCTTGGAGAATTTCATACACAGAAGAAGTTATCTTTTCTTTAGACACACAGATACTCATTTTCTATCCAGACGGTTGTCTCCAAAACCCTTGCTATTACATACCATGTAAGTTGAAGAAATAATATTGCTGTGAAAATAAATGACCAAAGCCACTTCAGAAAGCAGACAACTTCAAACAACTTGGTAATTTGTAGACCCCTCTGACATCCCAAGTGCATAATGGATTTGCAGTGACATGGAGGATTAAGCAAATTGACTATGAAGTCACAACTCTATTTAAACATTTTTCTTTAAATTTAAAATTTTTTAGAAAACATGTTTGGTGATAAATAGGCCCTGTGAAGCCACTGTGGTTTTCTTCACTGTCCCAGGTAGCTCATCTATTCATACAAAGGAGCTGATAAAATCCACAGGCTTAAAGCCAAATTCAGCCCTGGTGGGTCATATAGTCCTATTAAAACATAGCTTCAGATAATCTGCGAAGCTCTTGTAAAAACACTTATGAAGAGAATTTTCTTCTTTGGTTATATGCATTAAAAAAATGTGGCCTGCCCAAAAGTGAAGCATTTGAGGTTTCTGTTCTGGTGATGGGGCTATTTTATTGAGCACTGTCACCCTCTCTGAATTTATGGGCACTAGCAGAAAGCCGTGGATTGTAAATTCTGAGGCCTGCTTATTAGAAACCAAGAGCGTTTGACAAAGCACATAATTAATGATCATTTGCTAAAAGTATTTGGGGCGATTTTATTCAAACAAAGTAAAAAAGAAACATTAAATATTAGTCCTGTTATATATTATGGGACATTATATCCATTTGTGTGCCCATAAATCATTTAGCTATGAATACTTAAGAAGAGCAGGAAAGTGATACCCTCTGTACACTCTGAGATAATATTGTCTTAGTATTCGATTACAGGCACCGTGTCCTTAATGGACACATTCATGCTCTATATCCAATGTCCAGTTGGAGCTGAGACACCAAGAAATGGTGGCAGAGGATATTAGACCAAGATCAACCAGAGTTCAGGAGCATGAAATCGGTGATGAAATAAGACTTTTACTGGGCTTGTCAGAAGGCTGTTTTTATCTCTTTTATTGTATTACTTTCCAGTAATTGATTTTGTTGCCCCAATGTGGGTGTTTGAGTGTGTGTGTGTGTGTGTGTGTGTGTGTGTGAAAGAGAGAGAGAGAGAGAGAGAGAGAGAGAGAGAGAGAGAAAGAGCAACAGAGACAGAGACAGAGAGACAGAGACCTAGACAGAGAGACAGAGAGAGGAGCAGAGAGGAGAGCAGAGGAGAGAGAGAGAGAGAGAAAAATTCTGTGTATATTTACTTTTTCTGGAGGGAAGGAGACACTAAAATATTTGGCTTGGTTTAACTCTCATTTTATGGAGTCAGAAAGAGAGGGCAGGGGCTTTTCCTGGGAGAGCTGGAGAAATAAACGTAACTGTTAAAACAAATAGAAGATTTATACTTTTTGAACAGTTACAAGAATCATTGTGATTTGAGTTAAACCAGAGCCAATGCTTTGTCTTCACATACAGGACAAAGGAGTAAGGTTTAAAGTAAAGAAGACACGGGAAACAGGAAGAAACACTGCCTGGAAATTCAGACATCCAGCACAGGCTTCATGAGGATGAGAACAGGGGAGCGTCTGATGCTGACTGCTATGAATATGCTACAGGATTTCGGACAAACCTCTTGAACTTTCTGGCCTCAGTGTACAATTCTAAAAAAATGAAAGAAAGTCGATCACTAAGATCATTACAGACTGCCTAACTGCAAATATTTATGATTCTAAGCTGACATTGTCAGGAAATGCACAATCACAAAAAAAAACATTGGGGTTTTGGTTCAAATGATCCATATAATTGTTTTACATTTCTGGTTCCGGAGACATAGGCACCCAACGCCTCACTGCCACTGTAGATCATGCCTAGGTGTAAAGTCTAAGCATTTACTGCCTGCCTGGGGAAGAAAAAGGGTCTGAAAGAGAATTATTTAAGGCCATACAAGCAAACAGTAGGAGAGCTTTGAAAAGATCTTTAGAAAACTTGAACGGAGTGCAAATCTTTAACATTTGGCTGAAGAAAGCATAAGACTACAATTGCTTATTGAAATAGATGGGTGATTAAAACATTGGCGAGGAAACTGACCTCTTTGGAGGCTGCTGATTATTGTTTTAAGTTAGTTTTATTTTGGATTGTTAATAGAATATTTGGAATGCAGTACCGTTTACTCAAATATTCACTGTATCTGTCACAAGTTCTTTAATTTATGGGGATTCATAAATTAAGGGTATAAATAAAACCTGTAAGAGTAAGATATATTTTTATTTCACTTAAGTGGGGTAACAAACTGGGGTGAGGAAAAAGAGAAAAGAAAGAAGGGGAAATTATGTATGTATGTCTGTATATACAGGATAGCTAACATAGCTATACAACTGACTTCTATCGCTTTACTGAAAGGAACATTTAATGATTACTTATTTGATCAATTTTGTGTGTCTCTATTTGTTTTCCTGAGAAATCACTTTGAAGATATCAATATGTAATACAACAACCATTGTTAATTTCCTACCACTTTGTCTGTAACTCTGTATTGCTTGTATTGTTCTTATGCTATTTTGTAAATGGATGTGTTTGTTAATGTTTTCCTTCTTTTATTTCTAAAATAAATTTTAAAAAATTAAGTGCAGTAACATATATACGTCACTTTGTCCAATTGTTTGAAGAGAAAGAAATGCTGTATCTTTCACCTGTCTTTCTTCCAATTTTTTATCTATTTATCTATCTGTCAATCATCTATCTGTGTGCATCTACCCACGGTCCTCCTGGACATCTAGCCCCTCAATGTAGTATTTATTATTTAAAAGGTGAGTACAGGGGCTGGTGAACTACAACTCTGATTATTCTTATTCTTAAAATTTAAGTCTATTTTGGTTTTGAAATATTCTTTTATTTTTTAATGGCTTTCCGGAGTTTACACTAAAGAGGATATGGAAGAAGATGAAAAGTGTATTTCAAATTGACACGCATCTATGAGTATGGGCTCTTGAATCTACTTTAATATATAAAATTAAAATTTTTACCACTGAACTTATACGCAAAAGCTCAGTTGCCTAGACAATGGCACCCTTGAAATAAACACTCTTCCAACATAGCTCCTTTCTGTGGGGCCACATTGAAGAAAAAATAAATACTGGCCAAGGATACGTTGTGTTTCGTCTCACCGGGGTTAGTTGGGGGTAGAGGAGGGAACGGGTATTTGCCCTTGTCAGAAGTTGGCAGATGATCCAACAGCTGAGCTATCTCTTTTCCAGGGCTCAATTGTGGTTTAGTCCCCATTTGCACCTGTATGTAAGTCCAGGGAAAAATAAGGAGGCTCAGTGTGCTTTAAATAACGCAGCCCGCTCCCTTTCGGGCAAAGGCAGTTAGAGATATAAGACAAGACAGCCAGAAAGTTCTCTGCCGCTGTGGTTGGAAAAGGGAGATCTTCCGATCACTGTTGGTCTGTTTCTGTCCATCAGACACAGCAGAGGCACCAGGAGGAAGAAAGCTGGTGTACCGAGGAAGCAAGGGGCACTTTACATCTGCCGCGATGGTGGTGGGGTGCAGGTTCTGGTTACATTGATCTCTATGCCTTTCTGCGTGTTTGGGAAGTTTCATAATTTAAAAAAAATTACAGAAGTTTGGAGTCAAGTCTCGGGTTTCCAATCCCTACCACCTTGATTTCTAGCAATGGTTGTCTTCTCAGAGGCCTCCTCCCTCATTAACATAGTATGAATGATAATTTGGACTTACTTCTAGGGCTGGCTGACAAGTGGCTGGTTTCTCCTTGGTGGTAATTGGCACCCACTTTTAAAACAAAACTTTGCTGAGAAAAGCAATCTCTAGGAAAAATTTCTTGGAAGCTACGCTGCATCTGTTCTTCCAGATCTTTATATTTACTTCTGGATTAAGCCAGATCACTAGAGAACTGTGTGTCTGCACCATGTCATTCTGACCACAGCCTGTCAAGATGTTTATACTCTACTGTCCTTGGGAAAGATACCACAGGCTTTGGGTGGGGAGCACTATTCCAGCAGCCCTGTAAAACTCCCATGTGCTGCCTGGAAGCCTGCTTGGGCATGTGGCACTCTGAACTCTTTTCAATGGCTCCTATGGGAGACATTCCTGTCTGATCTTATCCCAAATCGTTGTGTTTTTCCCTAAGTGACTCCTTTGCATTTCTTTTAAAGAAAACTATGAACTGTTACAACAATTGGCCTTTCTTTCCCGTGCAGATAGCAGGAACTTGAGAGCCAGATTAGTGATCCACTGAGAGCAGCTGTAAGGGTCCTACTGGTGTGATATTTTGCTTTCATTTTATTCTAAAACACATTTTATATTTGTCCTTTGGGTTTCCTGCCTTCTCCCCCTCCTACTTCTAATCTGTGTCATATTCCTGTGTGTTACTTACTCTTGTAAATCATTTTAAATTCTTAGGTACAATGAATAACCAGGTAGCATATAAATAAATCAACAAATAAATAATATATAGCAATCATCACTATTGATAGTAACAATAGAAATATAAATTATAGCTAGAAAGATGGATGGGTGAAGGCAGTAAATCTTTCTGAAGAAAATGATTAATATCAAAGCAAGGCTGAAATTTTTAAATGGCTAAAAATAATTTATTGAATCCCAGGTTCAGGAAGAAAAATAGTTAACCCAAAAAGTATTTAGGGAGCGTGTGATATGAGTTATGTGTGACTGCAGCTTATAGTGAGTCAGAAGTGGCAATTTCAGAACAACTTGTGGGATAAAGGAAACTAGGTTTAGAAATTAGAATTAGGAGGCAGATGTGATCGAAGACTGTGGACATGGAAAGTGAAAGAGGAGAGGGGCTAGATAACCTTGCTGTGTTGCAAGGAAAAGAGAAAACCAAAGAAAGATGCAAGATATGTTCCTGGGCGGGAGAGAAGCTGTGTTGGATTGGGCTGTGCCTCAAGCATGCCTTAGGAAAAAGTGGCGTTTTGGTGTGACCAGAGGAGCTGGCCTGAGGAGGCTAGACTCTGCACTACAGCTTTGGGGGTGGAGCCAAAGAGCTAGCTAAAGGCCAAAACCTTACCAAGAGTGGAAATCCCCATATCTCAGAGTAGATACCTCTCCTGGACACACGGGAGGTGGTAGCAACTTCACATCCGAGGTGAAGTGAAGTTCAAAGCTGTGCAGAAGCATTTAGCATATATATATATAGCATTTGCCATGCGAATGCGGAGCTGATGAGTTCATGATTCCTTACTCTAAAGCTGTTGTTGAAACATCCCTTTGTATCATCTACTTCAGAGTTATGGAGAGTTCTACCTGTTTCTCAGATGGAGCATTTTCTTTCCTGGTTCCTGCTGGTCTCTCGGAGTACTTCACTGTGGAACGATTTGGATGTACCGGGCTCCAGGAAATGGTCATTGGCAAAACCCTCAAAAATAGCCTCATATTTTGTGCAGAATATTGTTATTTACAAAGTGCTCTCAAAAGGAGGAAGAGGAGAAAGGAGAAAAGGAGGAGAAGGAAAGTAAAAGACAGAATGAGTTTTCCATCAGGTTACTGTTGTTGCTTCTTGGAGCATAGAGCGTTTTCCTGAAGACTGGCCATGCGTGTCCAAAGATGCCAAGATTGCCGCTGAGAAACAATGGCTTTCTATGTCAGCATTCCAGGGCGATCCACTTTGCATTCGTGTTTCTGGCTCTTTGGCTTGCAACCCATTAATCAGCCATTACGATTAAACTATCACTACCGAACCTGTCACTACCCCTACCTGACATCTTCATCCAACTCTGACACTGGATTCGAATGCCATCTCAGCCCACATCAACAAGTCACTTTGACATCATGTCTCTGTTGCCTGGGGAATAGGGATCTTGGGCCATCCTCTCCTTTAAGCCCTTGTACAAGTTGACCTGTTCTTCCCCAAGGACCAGTTTTTATCTTCACGTTCTCAGGAAAAGGGAATCTTCACTGATTAATGCAAGATTTTGTTACACCTTTTGTTCCAGAGCATAGACGTCTATTCACTACCTTTGTATAATTAGGAGTCAGGTGCTTAGGAGACTCTTCCTAGAACAGGGAAGGTCTACTCCATATAGTTTTTTGGTCTTCATTCCCAGCCATAAAAACAATTTGGCATAAATTTTCTTTACTTTGTTTAATTAATTAATTGCTTTTTGACACAGGGTTTCACTAAGCAGTTCAGGCTGGCCTTGAACTCACCACGATCCTCCTGCCTCAGCCTTCCAAGTGCTGGGATTACAGGCATACAACACTATGCCCGGCCCTGGCATAAGTTTTCAATGTACCCATGACCTGGAACCTACATCTGATTACATAACCCTGAAGGGCAGCTCTGTATGTCCATTTCACAGATGAAGAAACTGAAATACAGGACTCTAAAGTGACTTGCTCAGGATCATACTGTGATGCTTTGTAACTCAGTCAGTGTGGTATCTCAACACAGTGGCTTTAGATAAAGGGGAGAGGTCTCAGCTGCTCAGAGAATTGAATATCATATTAATTTCACTGAGTAACAGAGAATGTATGCTGGTTAGGTACTTTTGTATTCATGGAATATTTAATGAATATGCATATGGATATGTTTTTATAGAAACACAGTTTTACAGTAGTAGAACGTAATAAGAGAAAGGAGGATTTACTCTGGAAACATTCTCTAAAGAAGATTTTTGCTCTTTGTTAAAAAACAAAGAGATTTAACAATAAAGCCATAGATTTTTCTGGAGTCTTTTGAGTCAGCCTTTGTGGACAGAAATACGTAAGGAGAAGAATCTCAGAGGCTCCCTGGATGATGAAACATTGTGCCTGAGAGACATAAATGATTGTGGAAGGTAACAAGTGCTCAGAGAAGTCACACATATAGGGCACAAACTTGCTGGTGAGGACTGTCAACTGCTGAAATAGAAAGTCCTTATTGAGATCCCTAATCAAGGGCTTATTACTCAGCCTCTGTAGCAGAACTACCGCTTATGTTTTCTCTGTGATCCAATGAAAGCAAAACCATACTGCATGTAAATGAGGAACTGTGTAGGCTTTCCCTAAGTCACCTTTGGAAGCTGGGGGGTGAAAGGCAGGGGTAATGTTTCACAGCACGTCAACGCTTCTGCAAAGGCAGCACACTAGGTATGTACTGGGAAGGGAGGAAACATGCAGAGAGGCAGAGATCTTGGGGCTGTGCCAAAGTGGACTGCGTATCCTATGTTAAGTTCAAAATAGTCCTGTCTAAAATGTGAAAGAGTGAAGTCTTTATCCAAGAAAACCAACCAAATAGGGAGAGAGAAAGAGAGAGAATCCATCTTGAAGTGGGTTGTCTAGAGAGACAAGAGACAGGTGAATTTAAAGGTTGAATTAGGAATTTCATAAACTTAGCAAAAACATTGCACATTATTCTTATCACCCGATGATGCTTTTGAAGCTGAAAACAGGCCAAAACCACAGGCAGTATGATCATGACCCCAGGTGATTTCTTTTGTCCATTGCTTTATCCCCCCAGGTGCCAAAGAATCTTCCTCAAATCTCCAAAGATGAAAACTGCAAAGTTAATGGATTAAGCTGCACATGGTGCCATGTGCCTGTAATCCTTGTATACAGAAGATTGAGGCAGGAGGATTGCCATGATTTCGAGGCCAGCCTGGGCTACATAACAACTTCAAGACCAGCCTGAACTACACAGCAAGACCCTTTCTCAAAAAGAAAGAAGAATGGATTAATAATGACTTGATTAGAATGAACAGAAGAATCATCAAAGAGCATAAAATATTAAAGTGTCTTCGGAGCAATTTTAAACAAGTTTTAAGGCTAATGGCAAATGGTGCCCTACATTAAAGAAAGAAAATTACTCAATTGACACATATTTATTGAGCACCTAGTACGTGCTTGATAATTTGTACAATGTAAAACAAAACAAATAAAATCCTTGGGCTTGCATTCAGGAGGAGAAGAAATTAATGAATTAAATAAATGGACTCATTAAGTTGTAACAAATGTTACAAAAGAATAACAGACACATAAATTAGATTCGGGTCATCTTACACGGGAGTGATCTTACCAGTTGAGACTTGGGAACCGACAAAGAGGAGGAGTCGTCATTCATGTTAAGAAAGGACATTCCAAGAAAAGAAAGCAGAGCAAGTGAAAAGCCTGAGGCAGGAAAGTGCTTGGTCTATCTAAGGAACTAAAAGAAGTCTTCGTTGGTTAGAGGTCAGGGAGGAGAGCAGGAGATAAAGCGGAGCCTGGAGCAAGATCCTTCGGTCACTGTGGACCATTTTGAAGCATTTTAACAAGTGGAGTAAGGTGGGTTGGATTCATTTAAAAAGATCATTGGCTGCTGAATGGAGAAAGGCAAGAGAAGAAGTCACAAAACCAGTCATGAGATTATGATGATAGATAAGATGATGGTGGCTCGGACTGTCTGGTATGAAGTAGAGATGGAAGGGATTGATTTGCAAGTCCTGCAGTTAGAATTGACATAGGCCAGACAGAAGCTGATATTTAGAGGACAGTTGGAAAGAAAGGGTCAGTAAAGGAGACAGAAACACCAGTGAGAGGGGTAGGAAGAAAAGTGGTGGAAACAGGTATCCTAGCTATGACAAGAAAAATATTTCAAGGGTGGGGATGATCAGGAATTTAGGAAGAATTTTTAAAAATCCATGGGATATGTCAAATTGGAGGTCACTTGTGACCTTAGCAAAAACAGTTCTATGAGGAGCGGGTAGCAGCAATAGCTTTCTCAGCAGTGTGATTATAGAATATATGGAAGAAAGAAAAAAAGATACAGGCCAATCACAGCTTCTGTGAAGTCTGACTTCTTTTTACAGGTGAACGCTCCTTATTGGATGTCCAGAGCATTAAAGTGATCACTATATTGGGCAGAGTTGGGTCAAAGTGGACTCTCTCCATTCTCAGATTCTCTAGCCTGTTGTAGAGGGTGAGCTTTAGAATAACCGTAGAACTATCCCAGTCAATGCAGGAGTAGTACCAGCATGTGTCTACTAAATTCCAAATCAATTAAGAGTAAATAAAAACTAAGAATTAATGGTTCAGTTGTTCTAACCATGTTTCAAATATTCAAACATTGCTAGCAGCTGTCATATTAAACAATAGAGATCTGGAATATTTCCAGCAACACAGAAAGATGTATTTGACACTTCTGGTGTAATCCATCACTCGAATTTGAGCACTTCTGAAAGTGAATGGGGGCTGTATTGATAATGAGACCTGGACAATAGGCCTAAACCACGACTATCCTGGGAAAACCAAGACATAGAGATGTCTCAGCTACATCGACCATCTAAAGAACTGTATTTCTGATCTTTGTACCTCTTAACTGGCAGATAAGAAGAGCACAAATCGTCCCAACTTCTCCAGGCCTATAGGTAGTGCAGTACATAGTCACCAAGATCTGTTCACCTTCTGGGATCATGCCCTCATGTAATTCTCACCACCCGAGCATGAGCTGGACCTAGTGACTTGTTTCGGACAAATAGAAATAGCAGAAGGAATGAGATATAATTTCCAAGGTGAGTTTACAGAATGACTATGGCTTTCATCCTAAGCATTCTTGCCTGCTCTGCAGGCCTTATTGTGATGGCCTTATTGCCACGGGAGCTTATGTGACAGGGAATTGAATAAAGTTTCTGGCCCAGAGCCAGCAAGAGGTGGAAATCCTCAGGCCAAAAAGAGCAAGGAAGCAGGGACTGCCAACAACCTTACAGGCAGACTTGGTGGTAGGTGATCCACACACTGAGTTTCCAGACAATGCTGAGGCCTCAGCTGAGAGTGAGACCCAATCTCTCAATAAACCTTAGACCAGAGGACCAAGGTAGACCGCATGTGGATTCCTGATACACAGCATGTGGGACATAATAAATGTTTGGTAGGTATTTTGTTATATAGCCATGATCACTAACATGCTTGGTCTATGCTGGGTGTGATTTTCCCAAACTTCACGAAGCTCGGAATTACTATGCAGCACGTTCATTGTTCATCTCCCCGCAAACTTCACCTCTCTCTCTTCTCATGTCTTCTGCTTTTACCACAGGGGGAAGCCAGAATGTAGTTTAACTGAGTCACAGTAAGGTTTCAAAGTAGATTTACAGATCAAGTGAGAGAGTGAATAATAACTACTGCAAGGCAGGCCAATCTTCCCTCCTGCCCTGCATCTGTAGTAGGTGGCCAGCCTTTGACTTGGGAAGAGAACAGCTGTTAGAATTCTCCTGAGATGAAAATTCTCTTAAATAAAAATAGGCCAAAGAATACTTTGGAAAGGTATTTCAAACGAAAGCAACTTGTTTTATTGTGCTTGTTGTTTTCTTCTTTCTCTTAACAGGTAGTAAGCACTTGTTGCAATCATTATGGTTCTGTGTGTACTGTAAATAATACAGGCTTTTCGCTCTGGGCCTCTTAGAATCCCTGAACCACATAAAAGTGCTGGGGGACAATGCTTTCTGCCTGAGCCTGTGAAGCTCCACCATGGTTAACTTAATAAACTTCGATAGAATGCTATTCTCATTGCAGAGTGCCTTTGGTGATTGCAATATATAAATTTGAGTAACTCCATGTTATCTTCTAAGTGCTCCTCTGTATAGCAGCAAAAGTTTTAAAAGTTTCCGTGAAATCCATTAGAATTAAGTTTGTGTGATCCCATTAATTCATGTGGTAGCATTGGCAAAAATGTTAAAGAACTTGTCTTTTATTTTCCGGCGGGAGTTGGGGGGGGAATTGAACTCAGGACCTCACACTTGCCAGGCAGGTGCTGTGCCACTGAGCTAAATCCCCAACTGTTGTAGGTTATTGCTTGTTTGTTTGTTTTATTGTTTTGAGTCTTGTTACTTAGCTCAGTCTAGCCTCACTCTCTCCAGCCTTCTGCCTCAGCCCCTGGAGTGCTGGGATGACAGCAGTGTACCACCATGCTTGATTTAAAGAGCCAATTTGCAAAGGTGGAAAAATACAGTGTGGAAATGAATAAGGAGCTAAACCAAAATGTTGAGAGATTTGGAGCTAAATACTCTGTGAGTACATCTCCATACTGTATGACAGTATTTCAATCGCCTTCATTGCAAATACAACCAGGATAGGGGATAGAAGTAGAGTTTAATTACCATGAGACCAAAGATAATTAGATATTCCAAATAGAGAAAATAACATCTGAAAGAGGCAAAAGACATTTATGATTCTACTGAGAAAAATAATCAGCAGTTATCTGATGAGATCAGGACAATAAACACCTAGTCTAACAATGATGGTCAGAATCACTGCGAAAATTAGCTACCTATGTCTAACACACAAAGGATAACACAATTACCATAGCTGGCATTATAAAAATAACATTTTTAAACAAAGGCTCACAAAATGCTTTTTGTTAAGAACCCTTTTGGAACCTAAATTAAAGTCCCCAAGCTACCTTCTATATTGTAAATGTAAGCTTCCCTTTGGAATACTCCCTCCCAGCTCTGTAAAAATGAGGAAGCTCAGAGATTTAGAAAAGCCCTGCAAGAATTATGTGTGGAAGGTCCCCAGGGATCCTAGAACTCGTTTTTTGGGAAATAATTTTTTAAACAACTGAGCAATGAAAGACATACAGTCTCAAAACCAGAAAAGAGAATGTATGTAAGAGATAGATAGGGCTGTTATTAAATCACAGTTTGTTGGCTAAGGTCAGTATGTAAATTCCAGACAAGAAGAGGTTACCAGGAGTTCTATGGAACCTTATGATGTATCAACACTAATTTTCAGATGGCCTAGTGAAGAAGATAGGAAATTTCCTCTGCAGGTAAAAGAAAATAAACCAAGCCAGGGACTTCTCTGGTTTGCTGAACGCTCTGGATATTAATATTTTTTTCTCTTGAACACACTAAAACATTCCTGTTCCATCCTGCCGTATCTTAGCCTAGAATACTTGGCTAGATCCACTTCTTTTTCTTATGTTTTTTCTTTAATCCTCTTCTCAAGAGCAAATATTTTCCAGGAACTCTTGCCTCCCTCTTCTCTGCTTCTGCTAGATTCCAAGGATACCTCTACCCTAGAGCTCAAACAGCCCCTGTTGGTTAGTGGACCCAAGTGCATAGTACATTTACTGTTGGCAAGGTTCTGCCTTAGCATTGGCTCCTTAAGTATATCATAGGCTTCCACGGAGGAGGAAGTGTAACTCGTACTTTCCTGCACCCTCTCCCCCATTAATCTGTTTAAGTGCTGCAAAACTAGCTGGTTTCTGGACCCTGAGGCTTTATCAAGTGATAAAACTCCCCATGCAAAATGAGTTCATTGGGAGAGAATCTCAGTAACATCAAGGTTGGAGGGAAGCTTGCTTGAGATGAATGTGATTTATAGTTGTGGTTTAAGTTTTAGAACCCAATAAAGACAGCCCGACTTGGAACTGCCTGTTTAGAGGTACTTAGGGTATAAAGTTGTCCTTGTGAGCACAGAGTAGTTATGGGAGGAAACTGTGATGACTAATAGTTTATAACTACTGGATAGAATCCTGTAGAAAGATAAACATTTGGATTTAAAAATGGTTGAGTGCTTACTATGGTATATGGCAGAAATTACCATGCTTTCCCCTTGGAGATGTTTTACCAGGATATTATTAGCCCCAAATCACAAATAAGAGACCTAGACCTGGAGCACAGATGCCAGGGAAATCAATAAGATAATGACTGGAAAGTAGGATTCATGACTTTCTCCACTGGGTGATTGTTATCTCTTGGATAACAAGAGCAGCATTTCAACGTTTTCAAATTGTAATAACGAAAAAAGGCATATATTGAATCCCAAGAGATTCTTTCCTATATCTCATTAGCATGAGTTGAAATATTGGTCAAAACTCAATAATTAAAAAATAATATTAATATGTTTAAAATCAATCCCCAACAAACCTGCTTATAAGCTCAGGACGTGAAGAGGGCGTGAGTCATCTCCCTGTGTTCTCACCCGTTCAAATGAGTACCTGTGAAGATTTTTTGTGGTGAATACAGTCATTTGGAGGAGTCTTTCAAAGCTACTTATAGTGAGCACTTTTTTCTTTAATGCTCAATAAGAGCTCTTTTTCTGGTTTTGGTGAGTCTTGAGTGGGAGGCCACTCTGGTACTTCACTGCAGAATCTACTCAACTTTTCTCCACTACCTGGAGCCAGATGGGAGGAAGGTGACTGAGGCTTCACCATCCAGTACTCCCGCCAGGACTTTGAAGGTCAGGTGGATTGTTCTATGCTGAGAGTGCCCAGCCCAGCAGAAGGGATGGGCACTGTGCGGTCTGCACTTAGTCCTGGCAGAGCTGAATGTGGGCAGCAGTGACAATGTACTTTCCAGATTTCCATTCCTTGACTTCCTTGCCTGATTCCTGTAGTCTAATTTTAATTTTACTTACCCTCCCTACTCACTTTGTTTAGCACTTATGCTTCTGAATCACTCCAATTTAAATTATCTCAAGTGTTTGTACTGCCAACAAAAAACATATCTATGTGATAGTACAATAGAAAAAATAAACCACCCAAGCCATAGCACTCATGGGAATGATTAAGCTCATCTTCACACCTCTGAGTTTTACTGGGAAATGGGGATGATTTTCAAAACAGTGATTCACAAGCCAAACAGGTACTTTTAGGTACTCAGAGTTAATGACCAATCTCAAGTGGATGAAAGAGTTGATGTCTGGACTAATATTTAGTCTAGAAACGTTGGTTGTTTTTTAGGGTGGGGAATGCCAACACAAGGTTCTTAACACTGGGAGGTGCAGAGGTGTCACAGAAAGAACACAAGCTTTGAAGCCACCTCTTTCTGCACTGACAGCTGTGCCATCCTTACAATTGCTCATCTTTTCTAAGTTTTAGGATCCTCAAATGTTCAATGAGGGATGAGTACATATACTTTTCCAGTTGTAATTAGAATTTATGAGTCTAGTGCACCTGGAAGATACTGAATGAGCTAATTTCCATATGATGTGGAAACAATGGCCCATCCAGAAGGGACACTAGATGGCTTAAAGAGCTGTCTGTCAAGAAGCCAGGGGAAATAATTTCATACACATGTGTCTGTGTGTCTGTGTGGCTACTGGGACTCATTGGACCAGTATTTATAGTTTTGACTATTTCAGGGTAGTATGTACTAGTTCATTCTCTATGACTAGAAAGAGATATTTGAGGCAGGCTACTGTTGAAGACAAGAGGTTGATTTTTCTCATAGGTTTGGAGCCTGAAAGTCAGAGATTGGGTGGCTCCACTGGTTTTGCCTGTGCTGAGTTTAACAGTGGTGTCATGATGGAGTGCGAGATCACATTGCCAGAAAGGAAGCCAGAGAAGAGGGGAAGGCCAGTGTTATCTCATTCATACCAAGCTTCTCCACGGACTCGACTCAGATTCCAAGAGAAGTACCTTAGTGCCTTCCAAGGGCAGCACCTTTAGGAGCTAAGTGTCACCACATGAACCCTTAAATTCCAAGCTTCCAACAAGTGAAACTCCGAGAGACACACTCCAACCATATCCAAGTCATGTCAGGGAGTGAGGGTTTGAGCTGGATTCTTCAAGGGTGACACAAAACAGGAAACCATTTAGTTTGTGAGCAAATCCAGCTGACTTTTCAGTATCAGAATTTCATCTTACTTTTGTTATTTTCCATTAATGCCTCCTACATTCTCTAATTCTCATGATCAGCTCTTAGCTTCTTTGTGTAAAAGGGCTTCCCAAAAGAAATACCTGTGATGTAAAGTAAGAGTAAAGAAATGCAAAAAGGAAAACTTTTTACTTAACCTTAGGTTAAGTAAAAGAAAAGCTATCTTAAAGAGTGAAATGCGGCCTCAGTAATGGCTTGGACCTGTCCTGAATACAGTTCCACATACTTTTATGTAGGAGTAAGACACAGGGCTGCATGAGAACATTTTAGCACTTGCTTTAGCCAGCTTAAAACTGTTTCTCCAAAGGTAGAATAGCAAGAGCCTGAGGAGTTATTTAAATTTTTATTAGTATCAATCACCCTGCAGTTTTTGTCGGGAATCATTTGTTATAGTACTGTTTTTGGAATTTGTTGGTTGGCAAAACTTCAAGAATAACAGATTTTTTTTTCCCTCTATGGGTGGAATTTAATATAATGCCAAAGAGGTCAGGATTTGAAAAGGAAAGAAGAGAAGGTTAGCTCCAAAGTATGACAATCGTCTGATCATCACCCAAAGCATTTCAAGAGCAATCTTTTCAACATGAGAATCATTAAAGTGCAGAGCTGCAGAGGATTCTAAACTGTCTCTCTAGTTGTATTTATTAGTGATTTGAGAATAATACTCTAAACTGTGCTTAGACTTTTATACAAATATATTCTTGTAAAGTTAGCCATTAGCAGATCAAAAGATCAAGATGTAAACAAAGAATAGGGCAGAGGCAGGAGGCGCATAGAGCTGAACACTTCTTGGGAACAATCTTCAATTTTGAATACGTGGTACTCAGAGTGTTGAGAAAATGTGTCCCCTAAATGTACTTGTTCACCGTGAGAGGCTTGGGTCTATGAAGCAATGTTTGAAGGAAAAATAAACCAAGAAGAATGATGAGGGATAACTAGAAAATATGGGTCACTCCTACCTTAGCTAATTTCAACCTGAACTGATAAGAACTGCTTGGAATAATACCTTCATTCTCTTAGGTAGGATTTTGTGTGCTATTGTCTTTTCCTGTCTTGAGACAGATGAAATATTTCCTCCACAGTTTCTGCAATTAACATTATTTTGCTTGATTTCTTCTCTCTGAAGGACACATTATTTTTTTAAAGGTTATTTATGGTCCAAGCAGTTTCTCTCCGCGATTCCTCTTCTGAGAAGGTTTCTAGGAATATTATCCTGCGGGCAGGCAGCAAAACTCAGTAGCAGAGAAAATAACAGTGTCGTTAACCTCCTTAACACTGAAGATAAATTAACTCTAATCAGATATTTACCAGGGTAGCAATTGACTTGACAGAAGGAAATTTACCAGCCCAAGGAGACAGTGGCCGGTGTCACTGAGTGGCGGCCGCATTCTTGCGTGGGCGCGAAGGCTGGCGCGTCTTTTATTCCTCCCTTCTTGAAGTTCAAGGTGCGCTGCATTGAATTAAAGTCCAGCTGCTGCAGGCATCTCACAGCCACTGCGCTGGCCCTTCTGCCGGAAGCCAGCGTCACCCTTATTAATTTAAGTCTCCACGGATCAAATGACTCTTCTCATCTCATTTCATGACAGGATATCATGACAGCTTCATGGTAGATATACATACCAGGACTCGAATGAGCTCTGCCTCGCTGGAAAACATTTTGTCAAGATATTTAAATGAGCCCCTGTGAGGGGAAGTAGGTCAGAGTGGGGGTCTCATAGAACCAAAACTGGAGGCGGGTAAAGGAACCCCTTTTGTATTTCTACCTAAACAGTAGAAATACAAAGATGCCAGTGATTTATCGGTCCCCCAGGTAACCTTTGTCCAGCCATGAACTGCATTTTATGTTTTCATTTGTTAATTGAACACTAAATGAAAATGGCAATAATTAATATTTTTATTGCCTATTAATTAGGAAATCGTATTCTGGGTAAGCTACCTGGAAAGATGATCTATGAGGCATGACGGAGTTGGAGCACCAGTATGAATTGATTGTGGTCTCACACATGGAAATATAAATGTGTTAGTTCTTCTGGTTTATTATTTAAAAGGCCTCAATCAATTCACAGTTCTGATTATTTCTTTGTGTGCTTGGATGTACTGCACATATGCAAAAGGGAGTAAGGGGAGACTGAGTGTGTGTGTGCGCACGTGGGTGCTGTTATTTAATATTTCCACCAGGCTGAGACAGTGTGATGCTGAGGCTCACAGAAGGTTCCCCTCTGAAGCGCCTCTGCTCCTGGCATGTGGAGTTTTTCAGGTTTGTGCCTTCATCCAGTTGCCAAAACATCTGGTTCAGTTTTGAGGAAATATTTGTAGCTATTTTTCCATCCGGATTTAATTACTGCCACTGGACCATTAATGGGTGCTCTGCTGGCTTAATAGATTATATCTGCATGCCCTCGTATCTCGTTTCTATGAAGTGCAATCGACAAATAGTAGCTCCGTGTTGCTGTGACTTTTATAACACAGCTACAACCTGCAGAACTGAAGATTGATAGAATTCAAAGGATGAACAAATTCTGGATTTGTGAGACTGGAATTCTAATTTGCAAATCATACTTTTGCTATTTAAATAACTTAATATTCATCAAGAAGATCATGTACTATATTCCAAAATTAATATTCTAGATAAGGTAGAGACATTAATATTAACTGTAGAAGCATATATTTCAGTGTTAAAACTTACAATTGCAGTCTTTTTAAGGGGATAACTTTTGTTTCCTAACCTTTCAAACAACATCATGTACACAAGAAAATGAAGAAATGGGTGTTACCTTCACACTGTATAAAGCAGGTACTGTGCTTAATGCTTGTAATTCTGCCATGCCTTTCATCAGTTTTGTCCTTCACCTGCCAAAAGGGCTAATTTATTTAATTATTGCTATTAACATTATCAAAATAAATGAAATAAATCTTCATAAAATGTAGGAGAGCAGTAGTTTATTACTACCTAACATTTAGTAGCAAGGCCATATGTTATGGTAGCTTAGACCAAATATTTTGTAATCAATAGGACTGGCCTCTGAACCTCAGCTCTCTGTATCAGGAAGCTGTTGGAGGTTTTGGAGACAGACTTCCTCACCTGTGAAATGGGACTACCACTATCTTTATCACTCGATCCTTTGACCATTGTTTGAGATAATGTGTTACAGTATAGGTATAGTGTTTGGCACATTTTTCAAAACTTAGAAAGCTGGTTTTGTTGCTATAAGAAGAAAAAAATGTCAGTGATAGGAACAATCACCTTCTCCGTATGTTTACTCCAGCCAGGTGAATTCCATATATTTCAATATAAATCTATTCATCTAAGAAAATATATAAGAACTCCAGAGGTAAGAGAGAGAAGCTTTGTCTTTCTCCCTGGTGTTAGAGCTCTGATTTCATCTTGATCCATGCATTTATTGCTAAAGTGTTCATCTTATGCTGTAGGAGGTTATCTTGATTCCTAGTGTTTTGCTCATTTTCTTATTTTACTGCTTGATCTGTTGACCATCACCACTTTCCTTGAAAGTATGGTACCATTTTGGGTCCTCAATAGAGAATGTCAATTTGGTTGAATCTTTTTTTTAAATTTGTTTTTTAGTTCATAGTTTTAGCACATTTGGAGTACATAATAATCACCTTCCTCTTGTGAAGTTAGCACAAGTACCTAGCACATTTTCATTCCTTTTTTGTCCCTTCTCTCCCTTTTCCTACTATCTCTTGGTCTCTTTCCCTTTTGCAAAAGATCTATTTCTCTTTTCTCTATTACCTGTCTTTTATCTTGCTCTTTATATTTTCAGGCTGTTCTATATGAGAAGACATGAAATATTTAAGCTTGTGTATCACATTTATTTCACTTGAGCAGTGTTGGAAAATCTTGGTCATTAGACTAAGCTATTTCCCTTCTAGGTGTCTTCTAAGAAATGTAAGCATATCATATTACAATGATACATGCGCATCCATGTTTATAGCAGCACAATTCATAAGAGCTAAATCTCGGAAGTGGTCTATATGTCCAACAAAAGATTAATAAATAAGGAAACTGTGGCATTTATACATAATGGAGTATTACTTTTCCATAAAGAAGGATAAATTTGAGTCATTTGAGCTACAACCCCCAGCCTATTTTAAATTAAAATTTTAAATATTAAAAATGATGTCACTGCTGAAATAGTTTAAGAATCAGAGACAGAGAAAATTTACCAAAGCTATTTAAAAACTGGTAATAAATTCCATAATGTTGCATTAATTATATTTTTCTCTTACATTTGAAGAAGCTGTATTTCAACACAAACACACTGTTTCTTGTGTTCATGAAAGTCATCAGAAAAGTGGAGTGAAAATGTTTAGATCTATTAGATCATACCAGTCCAGTAGATGGTCAGTGAACTACGTGTAATGCAACTCATAACCAAGTCTTCTAAAATCACCAGTGTTATTCTGCAACGATGTCCATAATTATACATCTTATTAGAAAATAATGCGGGATCCCAGTAGTTTCTGTGAACTAATCTCGGCAGTCAAATATATTGAGTGGTTGCTAGAAACTAGTACCTCTGTGATTGCTGAGTTATTTTAAAGCTTAAGAATCCTGATAGAATTCCCTTCACATCTTCCACGTCCTCCATGCTGCAGAGCTCCCAGTAACTACAGACAGCACAACCCCAAGGTCACTGGGATTGTGGAGAGACACAGTCGATTACGGTAGTACAGGTTCAGGTAGCATATTTTCAGGATTCAGAAAGTACAGAAAAATCAGAATTACACTTTTTGCTTATTTGTTAATCTCTACTAACCTTCCAGAAAACGCTTCTCAAAGTTTAATATGTACTTGTCTCTCTAGGGGATTTTGTTAAAATGTAGATACTGGTTTGCCAAGTCTGATGTGGACCCTAAAGGTCTTCCTTTGCCCATCTTGCCCATTAAGCACAGAGTGTAGAAATTTAGTATTTTAATTTCTTTTCAAATCAGAAGAATCAAAAAACTTTTTGGTCAAAGTAGAAGTTATAATATATGATATTAATATACATTTAAATAAACTTACTTATACATGCAATTTTTAATTTCCTTGATGGAAGATGGGGCCCACAGAAGAAATAATGTCCATGGCCCTCAGAAGTTATAAGTTTAAGGAAAAGAACATCTGAAACCACAGAGAATTTATGAGGTTCTTTATTTATTAAGTAAAATTTCTCGGGTGAAATTTTCAATAGAGTTTTACAAGTTCTTACGGCAGTGTCATTTCTTTTAGATGAATTCCTCAAAATACTTGGCCCTAACTATATAACTAACTCGCTTAACTGGTATTGTTGGCTTTGGTAAATTTTTCTCCACATGAGCCCTCTCTCTGTCACGGGAGATATATTCAAAGCAGTCTTTGAAATGTCTTTGCTGTTTACTCAGGATTCCTGCCTCTTCTACTAGGAGAGCAAAATTACTTTCCTCTCCTGTTCTAAATTAAGCAAATATTTGTTATGATTTTACTCTATGATTTCACATGGTCTCTGTCTTCAAGTTACTTTCTTAACTTTCTTTTGCTTAACCCTAAAAACTTCTAAGCTATGGAAAAACAAAACAAAACAAAACAACCAACTACCCAACCAAACCAATGGAGTCCCAACTGAAGGAGAGTTCTCACCTGGATGAATTTGCCATTCTCTATGTTTCCCAAAGTGGAGTTCCAAGGCCAGCAGCAACAGCACAACTGAGGATACTTTCAGAAAAAAAAAACTCTAGGATCCCGCCCCAGAGCTACTGCATCAGAAACTCTATGGGTAGAGCACCGTCCTGGGTGTAATCAGCCCTCAGGTGATTTTGAAGCACATTAAGTTTGAGGACCACAACTCTGAAACGTTGCTTCTTAACCAATCTGCAAAATAGAATCACCTGGAGAGCTTTAAAAAATACACATGCCTGGGCTCCCATCCAGACATGCGGATTCAATTAGTGTAGATGGAGCCTGAGCCTGGAGATTGTCAAAGAGCATCCTAGATGATCCTAATGTACAGCCTGGGTCGAGATCCACTGTGCCATCTGTTTCGGCAGATTGGATTCTTCTGTGACAGGTGCATGAGTGTGTACGTGTGTGTCAGTGGTAAAGGCACATATGAGTGTGGTATCAGTGAGTCTGTGTGGACGTATGGGTCCTGAGTTTTTTCTAAGCAAGCCTCATTCTTAGAAACTGCTTGTCCATGATTATGTAGTATAGAAAACTTATGAATTTCAATAATCAAATATGTTACACATTTACCACATAATTTTTACCCTGGTGGTTGGCAAACAGTGGCCCATAGGGCAATCCAGGCCACAGAGAAGCTTTTTTTGTATGGCTTGTGAGCTAAGAATTATTTTACATTTTTAAAGCATTAGAAAAAATCCTAAGACTATGTAAGAAACACCATACATGGACCACAAAATCTGATTACTATTTAGTCATTTGTAGAAAATTTTGCTGACCCTGCTAGGAGATGTAGCAGGGACATTTCTTGAAGGAAGATTTATAAACTAGTTTTAGAAGCAAGAGTGACACACAGAACAGCTACCATGCAAAACTCTTTGGCTTTAAATGATGAAACAGAGGCTATAAATGCTATGGAAAATGGAAAAATCGTAGAAGAGTTGGAACTCATCTAAGCTTTAAAGCAGTTGGGTAGGTGTAAGAGAGAAAGCCATTTCACACAGAGCTTTTGGGTAAGGGGACATTCAGCTTTCAGGAAACATAACGTGGAGCACTTCCCCTGAACTTAGAACAGAGGGTTCTTATTACTGGGTTGCTGGCATGCCTTGCAAGTCCTGCCAAGTGGATTTCCTTCACACAGAACATTCTCTATCCTCTATTGACTCATCATCATGAGTTTTACAGCCAGGATTATACTTTGTTTTTGAATGTCTATCTGAAAGACTACCTACTCCAAAGTTTGCTTAATGATGGGTGACTTCCTTAGAGAGGTTGTTCCTGAGATAGACATTTGTCACTCTGTCCCGTCACCCTGAATGCAGTCATAGCACTGAACACTGTATGAAAATCCCTTGCTTGTGTTGTTATTGCCTACTGGTTTTCCCTACTGGAATGTAAAACCTATGAGAGCAGGAATCTTGTCCCTTTTAGACAATCCCATATCACCAGCACAAATCAGTGCTAGGTGTGGAGTCAGCATTAAAGAAAATATTTCTAGAATGATGTTTTATACTTACTTTTTTAAAAAAGCAACGAACAAAGGGTTTTTAAGTTCAACACATTTGAGGACTGAGAGATACTAAAGAAAACAGCTTCCTTAACTGCCAGAATAATCAGAACCCTTAATATAAGGTTCGAGCCGGCTAGATAAGCATTATATGGAGTCTCTAGGTAAGATTCCAAAATGTTTATACCTCCTTGTATTAGTTGTGGGTACCATAAGACAGAATTGTAGATGAAAGTTTGTGAGAAAAGTGGTGGATTTTTCATCAGTACAGGCAACTCTGTCTATGGGACTTCGCTTGCCACTGTTTTTATTGATATCCCTGGAGTTTGTAGAATGGACTGTGAATAATATAATCATGGGGACTTGTTACCACCATGGTTGTCTGAATGTTTTCACATTGTTTAAGGTGAAGCAAGATCAAAATGTCTTTGGAGGATAATTTTATCCCTATTCAAAAGGCCCCCTAAATAGAACCTAGTTTACAGAGCTAATACTTGCATTATCCTAAAACATATACATATAGTAAACTGTGGTAGTCTGAAGTGCTTTGAAGTCTTGTTCTCTACTTTGACTGGCTACCAGAGGTTTCTGGTATCATTTCATTTGGGAAATCAACTCATCCCAGATAATCCTACAATCACTCAGTAAGCCAAACAATAGCATTCTTACTTTTATTTTTTCATCATGCTTTTTTTTGAAATTATGTGGATTTCTCTGGTAAGATTCAGTCATATTTGAAAATCCATCTAACCACCCAACAAAAACAGGACTACTTTCTTGATGCAGGCTGTCACATCAGGCTTGCTGAGTGATCAAAGGTGAGTGAGAAATGGTTCCAGTTACTCTTACACTTGGACTCTAGCAGAAGAATAGATATGCCCCAACTCTACAGTGGAGCAAGAGACTTAAAACATGAAAACCAGATAAATACTGATCATCATATGCTTTTGCTTAAAAATAAGGAGAATCATAAAATATTTAATGATCATTGTCCTATGCTTATAAAATTATCAGTATAATGAAAGGAAAACCAGAGAGATCCCTGTAAAGTCCTGCAAAGTTTTGGTAGAAGGTGTGATAGAAGGTCACCCTCTTTATATTATTTGCAAAGGAAAATTTCAGTCTTCTTTTCAGGTGTGATAATTGACAATTGTGGAACTGGGAAGTCACATTTTTGAAAAAAATGATCAAAATAGCTATTGAATTCACATGTTTGGATCAAATTCTTTTAGCCACCAAAACAGAACAATATAATCAATTTCATGGTTGACAGTTATTACTATGCCCAAAATACAAGTGGAAAATTTTAAACACAATTTAAGTGTGTTAAGTGTGGAAGTCAATGGTTCTAGTCTATTAATGATAACTCGAAATAGGAGATTATAGTCTAGATCAAGATATCTCAACATTTCAATTTTCATATATCTTCTAATCCCTATTAGTGATAATGACAGGCCCTTGTCCTTTCTGGATGGGTTTACCTGTAATGATTTTTATGGTTCACATTACCTTCAGTAACAGGATTTTTTGCACAAGGACTTGAACCTCAAGAAGCACTGAAGAGTTCTTTTTGCTCTGTTGTATTTCTTCTGTGATTTTCCTTATCATTAGTTCTGTAGTCCTAAAGACTTGTTATAACTGAATTTAGAAAAAAGTACTGAGAACATGAATCCACTGGCAGTAAGACACTCAATACTACAGTATTCAGTTTAGGAAACTGCACACTTCAACTTGATTATTTCTAATCACAATTCATTCCCAGAGTGCTTTTGAAATGTGTAACCATTAACTGAACCAAAAGTTGGTCTTAGCCAATGGTCCAGCTGTAAAAAAATAATAGATAGAATGCACCACCTGAAAATAATTTTAGCAGGATGCAAACTGAGCACTGTTTTTCTTTACCTAAAGGGAAACAGAGCAGTGTGAGTCACCCCATAGTCCTGTTCTTTCCCTTGCTTTGGGGAGTTAATGTTTTACAGAAGTTGTAGGGGCAGATTGATTTGTGTAGGTGTTGGTTTTGCTTTGATGTGCAATAGACAGATGCAGTGGATGTTGGAGAAGACAAGCCTGCTTCATCTGTCTCCTAGGGAGCCTTGGAGCTCATTTCACAACTCATCCATTAGAAAACTAAGCCTGCCTCAGAAGAAGCCAACAACAGTATTCCGGGGCCCTCCGATGCAGAAAAGAGCAACCCTGTATCCCTGGAGGCAGATAAAACTCAACCTCTGAACCTCAAAGAAAGCTTTTGTGCTTGGAGGGAGCAAATTTATGACAGTTGGTGAACCAAAGAAGCCGTGGGCATTTGAAGGAACAAGGTTAACTGAACATTGTCTTTTTGTTGTTGGGGATAGATTTGTTCTTTTTGTTCCTCCTCTTTTGAAGTGATACTAAAAGGGAGCAAGTCTCTAGCTCAATCACATTTTAAAAATAATATACAGCATATTCTAAAAAGCATGCTGAAATTTCATGCCCATAGATAAGAGTTCTAGGACTGTACTGGAGAGAGGAACAACTTACAGTTGTTCAGCAGTAAGAGTCTTAGCTTGAGCCATGGTGAGCTGTTGAAGATCCATGCTGATCGTTTGAAAGCTTGGGAGGTCCTCTGCAGTCAAAGTCAGAGCTTGAAGTGAGCTTCCACTTTCTGTAGGCAGACAGCAAGTATCTTTCCCTCTTGGTCAAGAAGGTAGTTAGAGGTGTCCAGGTATCAGAACCCTGAAATTATTTCTAGAACCAGCATGCCCATAAGGAAAATCATAATAGAAATGACAGTCTCTCAGGAGGAGGAGGATGGGCAAACCACTTCTGATATGTGTTATCATTCAAAGAATGGCCAAAGGAAGTTTTGTTAGGCTTTTTATAGGGCAAGTTTCCTAAGGGAAACTTGGGGGCTTTAAAAAAGCAACAGTGGTAATAAGTAATAGACTAAGTTCATTTGAGAAATGATGGAGTCAGTGCTATTAAATCTTCACCTTGAGTACGTGGATTCTTGGATATTCCTTCTATACTGAGTCTCTTAACCCTAGCCTTGACCTCTTTGATCCTTGACTTAATCTTCTCCCATCTTTTCTAGTAGATGCCATGGTATTGAAAATCTATTCCCCTCCCAGTTACCCCTTGGAACTCACACTCCGCTGCGACTCACTATAAATTTTTGATAAACAGAACAGCATTTTAGAATTACAACTAAAAAGGTTCAAGACTTACTCGACTTTGTCCTCTTTCTCAGCATATGGGAATAGTGAAAAGACTGATAAAAATGCAGGAATGAAAGTGTGTGAACTATGCACACCAAATAAATACCCAGAGTAAGATTTTTATTTCTCATGAAATTCAAGGGCGTCAAGCCTGGGGCCAAATTTTTATTACAACCTGAACAAGTCTCATGTACGGTTAAAATAAGCAGGTGCTTGCATGGAGCAATACGAAGGGTGCCAGCTTTGCAAGTTACAAACCTGTTTGTCAGTCATTCAGTGTTACCCTGGCAGCTGCTTCTCCTGGGATCACCTGTGCTCCTGAGACTTCACATTCCTGAAAACAGGAAAGCATTCCTGACTCATGGATAAAGGGAGTCTCAAAAAAATTCAGGATGCTGGCTTTGGTGAAAGTCCACTTGTTTAGTGGTCCAGGCAAAGCAGAATTGAGTATTCACAGAGTAGAGAGCTCTGGATCTATCAGATATAAAAGGGTGAGAGTCCCTCCAAAAGACTGATATTTAACAATCTAAAGCATCTAAGCCAGAGAATCTACAAAGTTAGGTCAGGAACTATGTGGAAAAGTCGAGAACTAAGAATTTTTAGACAACAATGGTGTCGCATAAGGACAGTATCATCTGGATGAGAAATTGCTCTGCCAGACTCTGAACATATGTTTTTTCTTTTAAAAAAATGGAATCTTCCAGAACTACCTGTTCATGTAGATAGCATGATCTGGGGCAAATAATGTGTGCCTGGAGTCTGCATGATTTACGTATATGCTAGCCTTCTGGAGTATTTATTCTGTGGTACTTCCCATACATTCTCTCTAATCTCCACAACCACCTTCCAGGCCAGGGATTGTTACATATTTATTATCATATTATTTTATTATGAAAATGAGCCCAGGAGAGGTGAAGTAACATCGAAATCACATAGTTAGAACATGGTAGTTGAGCCAATCAATGGAAACTTAAATTGTAAAAGAAGGATTATAAAGTGTGAGTTTGCCGTGAGGATTAAATTGAATACAGCATGCCAAAGCATTATAAAGGCATCAGGGCTTAGTTCAGATGTTCATATTTTGTTTCAAGATTGTATTGCCTGCAGTTGCACTAGAATTCCAACTGTGTGAGGAGGACTTACCCTATTTTTCCTGGGGACTCTGAGTGACTGACTGGGGAGTGAATAGGATTCCCAAAAGATCTGCACCTGCATTACCCTGCATTTGGCTTCCTCCGGCTATCGAGTATTTGAATGGGGCTAGTCTGAACTGAGATATACTGAAGTACAAAATACAAACTGATTTCAAAGACAGAGACAAAAAGAGAATGTATAATAGCTCCATATTAAAGTTGATATTAACATCCACCACACATTGGGATTTACCCTTACGTCTGTTGAAATTGAAAGCCAGTTTTTCTTCCTCCAGAGTCAAAAGATGCACATGGAGTTTTAAGGCAGGGGTGTAGACTTGGAGAAGCTGCCTGGGAATAATGTCAGAATCTTTCTGCCCTTAATTCCCTCATCTATATAAGGGAAATTATAACATCATTAACCTCATGGAGTGGATATAAGAATAAAAATTAAAGAATACTACGTGTTAGAGGCTTATAGAGTATTTGAGCCCCAATAAAGCATTCGATATAAAGAACAATTATTAATTCATTCAATAACGGATGTTTCAAATAACCTCTCCTTTGGACAATGAATGACTTCTATCTGAATCACCCACCAGTGTCTACCCCAGGGTTTTGCATCCCATTTTTGCTAGATGCTTCTAAAATGCTCCTCTGGTTCCTGCACAGGGGGGCCGTCTTGGCACTTGTCTTCCTATTTTTTATGCTCCTTTGGTTTTGAAAAAGTCCAGCCTTAATCTTTAGTAAATTTAACTTGAAAGTGCATAGCCTTGGAATATTTTACAAACCTTCGCCACTCTCCATCTAACTGCTCTAATGAAGAGAAAAATGGTAATTGAAATGAGACTAATTAGATTGTCAATTACCTGCCTCCTCACATAGGTAATTGAAATCCCCCTAATTACAGTGTCTGTATGTCTTGATGCTTTGTACTGCAGGATTATTAATGGAAAGCAGCTTTAGATGAAGTAACAGGAAATCTTGAAAAATGATTTAGAGAAAATTTGTTCTCAAGTGTTCAGTTTTTCAAAGCAAAGATGTTATATATCCAATCCAGGAGTGAAGTCATCAGCTAGGAAAGAAAATCCAATACTTTGTGTTGACTATGAAGTTCAGGTTTATAAAGCAGTGAGAAGATACTAACCCTGAACCCTGATCTTGATTTTTATTTACTCTGTATCCCTGTTTTTGCATGACTCCCTTTGGCCCATATGTTCTTTTTCCTTAGAAAGAAAAAGTCAACATCAGCAGGCCCTCAGAGGGTCTCCAGATAAATATAGAAAGTGAGATTTGCAGATGAGGTGCAAAAATGTACAAGAAATTAAATATATACATCAAACAAATGACTTCCTCTGAGTGCCCACTAGGAAGGGACTTTATTGAAGTGGCTCCAGGGTGAGGAGGGAGGGCAGTTTTGATTCCGGAAGAAAAGATATAATGATGAAATCCTGAGCCTCCTTACTGCTGGGAAGGTGGTTTCTGACTTAAGAAGTACTTCTTAGCAACAGTTGCAATTTTTCACTGGGAGAGTTCCCTTAGCGAGCTTTAAGGTCATGTTGAGGTTCCATATTATATTTGTATGGGGATAAATTTGAAATTTTATTTCCAGCACTAAAACATCTCATTTCTCATCATGCTCATAGTAAACTTGAAGCCAAGCAGACAAGAGATGATGGCTTCTGCCTGAGCTAGTCAGGAACAGGTACATGGGAAGATGTGACAACCTGACCAGAGTGGCCCAGCTGACTGAACAGGGCCATCTTGAATCCTGGTCCTTCCCCAATTAGTTCTCTGTATTAAAGGGTAGTAGGGAGCCCGCTTGGGTAAGATTTTGTTTTTATTATTTAGAACTAGTGATGTTTCAATATAAAATATGACTTCCTTTTATCTATTTAAGTAAAGATTAGAAATGGGGCAGATTGATATTTTGTGATTTTGAATAATCTCCTTTTTATCATTTATGTATTAGGAACATTTGGATTCACAGGACAGTCAACATTATACCAGCCTTACAGCCATCACAAAAGGGCTCCTCCAGGTGGCCTAGTGGGAGGGAAACGACTGTGAAAGGATGAGCCTGGGATGTGAATTTAGACCCAACCGCAGAGTTGAGAGTGTCAGGAGAGAATTGCTGGTATTTTGCCCAGTACATGACTAAGACTAAGGCGAGGCTGTTACTGGGTTGCCCACCGCCCTCACCCCACCTCCTACACACAGCATGGTGTTCACATATCGGAGCTAATGTACTCAGAGAGCTTTTACTGTGCAGTCCAAGGGCAAACCAACACATTCCAGAAAGAGATGGTGTCACTGCAGCAGTTGGCAAGGAGGCAATTGTGTTTGTGGTCAATAGCAATGTTCTGCACTCACTGCAAAAAATGAGACCCCCCGGCCCAAGTGCACGAGTCCTCCGGTAGAATCACTTTAGTAGACTCTAATCAGCATATTTTTGGAATTAAACAGGATATAATAGAAAACATTAACATGTAAAGCACAAATCAAATGAATTTCTTCCTATGAGCAGGCTTGAAAGTGTTGACAGTCACTCACTTGTAGATTAATGGAAAGTCCCAGTTTTCTCTCCCGGAGGCATTCAGAGCCAGGACTGAACCTTTTGCACTAACACAGTAACCTCTGAGTCATGGCTATTCAAGTAGTGAGTGTGACTCGTAGGGAGGCACCAGACTTCTGAGTTGGGGGAGAAGTGTTGAATAAGTAACTTAGGGAGAAAGCAAGAGATGCATTCCCTTTGTTCCCTAAGATTGAGAGGACAGTCATGCTGGATACAATAATAATTAAAGAGCTTTGCTTCAAGAATTCCTAAAACTTTCCAGTGCCTTGTATGATCATATTCTGAAGCATGACAGAGAATCGCAAGTTTTCTAATCTTCTTGGTGATAGCTCAATCAATGAGGTGGGAAAATGTACTTAATAATTTTCTTTCCTCCATCTGTTCACTCTTCCTGCATGACAGAGGCCCAGTTATAGTCAGAGGAAGAAAAGGAACCAAGAATTTTTTTTGTAAATGTGTACTCTTGTAATGACTTGGTGTTTGTGGGTTGGGGAGAGGCAAGAGGAGGAACAATGGCATGCGAGAGTTTTCTCAGGCTTTCTAGAAATGGATACCTGACTACAGTTTACTTAACAAGAACAATTCAAATGTTTACTGAGAAGGGGATCCAAGAGCAGACACATTCCCAGATGCTACAATTTGTCTTTTTTTGTTGTTGTTTCAGTGGAAGAGAGAAATGGCTTCTGATGGTGCTGAAAATCAGTGATATAATAAAACTATGTCATGCTGGAATTTGCTAGAGGAGCTTTCTATTGTCCTATTTTACTCTAAGTACCTCCCATTAGCACCTCATTTCCTTCTGCAGGAAGCCCAATTCCTTTCAAGCATCTATGTTGTGCTTTGCCTGTTCCTGGCTCCCTTCATCTATCCAGTCACTGATACATCATTTATTAAACTCTACCTTTATTCTGAGGACACTGCAACAGGGAAATTACAGATGTAACTGTTTTCAGAAGCTCACAGTCTTTTTAGCATCTTCAGCCTCAGTTTACTTCTGAGAGTCTATTGCAGACCCTGCTGATTTGCTATCCCAACAGCTATTCTCAAGGTCCTTCTAAAATCTCCACCTTCTGCTGTAGACCATTTATCATGGTCTGCTTCCCATGCAGCCAAGGGTGGTCATGTAACATTGTTCTCAGATACAAGCACCTAATAGAGGCTAAATAATTTGCATATATCAAGAAAAAGCAGAAAAGTGGCTAGTGCTTCATCTTCTCACATCCTTTCAGTCTTAAGCAAGTTGAGGCACATGGCTTAAAGGCAGCCATCTTAAAATCATAAATGGTTGAGGAGGGAAAAAAGCCAAGAGAATCACAAAGATACAGGTTCTGTGAACCAGCACCACTATCAATCACTTCCAGGATTTTTGCTACTTGTTTAAGGCCTATAAGGCTGCAGACGCCCAAGGGCCTGTCCTTCATGGTTTACTTGTTATGCTTAACACTCTGATGGGTTCCCAGCTGCATCTTTCAACTCTACCATCATTCAGCTGCTTCTCTATCAGGTTATCGTTAGGTTATTAGGTTATCATTGGTTCTGTGAGTTGCCAGGAGACCCTGGTTCTTCCTTTATTCTCCTTTTGAAACTATTTTTAAAAGGGTTTCATCAGGAAAGATGAAAGAAAAGCCAATCAGAAGGGGTAATGCCACAGGAACATGGCTTTAGATGAGATAGTCTGCGATAACTTCCTGGCACTTAGTAAATGCTCAAAACATTTTGGTCTCTTTATCTTTCCTTCGCTGGAGCCAAAGCTACTCATCCTACGCAGCTGAAAACTAGGCAAGAGATCCTGCGATCCAAGCTCTGGGGGAAAAGCATCCATTAATTTGACCTAATGAAAATTTTCAAAGGTTTCCCTTTTTGATTTATGAGCTTTTTTCCTCCCACATACTCCTTCATGTGGTGTTCTAGAAAGAAGGCATAATCGTGAGTGAGGATAACACACTTACCCTTGGATCTGCTGTTAATCGCTGGATAAACTTGAGCAGGAGAGATCAGTCTCACAAAGCTTACTGGGGTGCGTGGTCTGTCAGTCCTTTCTGAAGGCTGAGGAACACAGATAAACAAGAAGCTGTGGTTTCTACCATCGAAAACTTGAATGTTTTGAATGTTTCAGGGGTTGAAGTCACACAAGTGAATGCTATTTTCTCCTATGCAAACTGAAATTTGTGGGCTGCTGGTTCATAAGGTCTCTTCTAACTACAACGTGTTATCCTGTATTAACCTGTTTTATTTCTTAGGAGAAAGAATATTTTCCTGAGAGCTATCAACCAGGTACACAAAGAAAGAGTAGAAGGAAGAATCTGTGTAAGCAGAGCTGAGCACAGTAATAATTCCTGCAGCTCTTCTTTTGTGACAGCTGATTGAAGTATATAGAGTTTCATTCTCCTTTGTAAATAAAATCTTACTAAATACCTAAAGTATTCTAATGGTTTGCTGTGGCCATTGCTACATTCTATAAGAGGAAAAAGCATTGAATGTAAGTGCTGTGTAAACTGTAAAAAAGGGCTCTATTTAAGGTTAAGACCAAGGGCTACTGGAAATGACAGCTTGAAGACTTTCCTCATTTTATGTCTGGCTAAAGTAGGGTCATTTGATGCCCTATAAATTGCATCAGTGGATGAAAAGGAAGATTGTAGAGTAATTTCCAGGAAAATAACTTGTTCCAAGTCAGATCCCTGATACATAGAACCATGCTTAGCATTACAGGGTGCAGGGTGCTTGGTAAACACCAGGTAAAGGGGTGAGGACTGAAACGATCAGTTTCTGTTATCACCTGCTTAAACCACAAGCAGGTTTTCATAATTCCAGATGGCAATAACAGATCCAAAATTAAATTTTACCTCACAATATAAGTAATCAGGAGGAGCTTTTCAATCTTTGGAAATCTATAACCTCCAACCTTTCCTAAACTCTTTTGCTGAGGAAGAAGCACTGAATGACATTATTTCTTCAATTTATCCATTGAAGTCTTCTCCCCATATGTTTGACCTGTGGATCAGCAAATCCAGGTTCAATACAACCACACAAAATCAGCTTTGTTCAATGTTCAAAAGAATAAATCTAAAGATAGATCACCCTGTCAGAGCTTTCTGTGGTCCAAAAGCCCATAATATATTTCTTATCAAGTACAAGTTGGATTTTAAGTTGAAGTGTTCAAATGTCACCTTGTTGATTGGCTGACCTCTGGTTTAGGCAGGTATTTTTACACATGAACTTTATGTGAACTTGGAGAGACAAAAAAATGATGAGCTACTGGGTGAGGGTTAAGAAAGTGACCTTCCTTGGGTCACTGTGAGGTCCTCCAGGGGCTCAAGAGATACCCACCATACATTGTCTAATGAAGGCCAATAAAGGAAAGAATTAGTCCTGGTGTGGTGTCAGCACAGCCATAAATTCTCACGCAATAATAAAATAATAGGATGTTATTAATTGAACCATTCTGGTTGCTTCTAAAATGATATTGGAGTAATATCATTGATTCATATTTTCAACTGCTAATACATTATTTTCCAGAACTATTAACTGCTTTAAAAACCAGCGTGCCATAATACAGTTGGAAGAGATGGTGAAATATTTCGACTGATTCTGGCAATTATCTTAATTTAAGGCTAGACTACATGTCTTAGAAATAAGAATTATACTTTGAAAGAACCTAGAGAAAAAAATTAAAGTGAGACAATGAATATTTTTGAACTTCTTTACTGGGTTTTATATATGAAAAGTGAAAGTTGGGTCACATTTTTTTTTTCAAAAAACAAATTTTAGTAGACATTTAAAGTGTTAATTTTTTCACATATTTTATATAGCACCGAATTAGAAAAGCCAGAAACTGAAACATTGAATGCCTACTATGGCCAGGGCACTGAACTTTCACATGTGGAACTGTGATACGGATGAAATCAAAAGTGTTTTGCTATCTTCTCCCAGTACGGGCACACAATCCTGAAGGAAAACCATACCTATCCACTAAGAATAGGAGGGTGCGGTGGAATACTGAACTGCATTAAACTTTCTAATTTATCAATTAAAAACTTTGAGAGGCTGGGCATCATGATTAACGCTTATAATCCTAGCACTCAGGAGGCCGAGGCAGAAGGATCGCCATGAGTTCTAGGCAAGCATGGGGTACGTAGTGAATTCAAGTCCAGCTTGGATTACAGAGTGAAACCTTGTCTCCAAAAACAACAACAACAACAACAACAACAACAATCAACTGTGCTAGAGAGAAGACTTGAAAAACAAAAACAGCTCTGATACAAAATCATTGCTTTGTGAAAAGACAACAGAAGAAAATGAAGCAAAACAGAGGAAGATATCACAGCAGCTAATCAAACATCAATTTCTGGATTTTGCAATATTCATGGTGTTTGTTGTGATTTATTTTTTTCAACATTAATTTCAAATCTATTTTTATATTCATAATTATATATATATATATTTTTTTTCTAGCATGGGTCCTCATGATCATGGAAGGTTCAGAATACAGTACTTAAATAATCTGTTACTGAACACCCCGGCCTTAAGAGATAGTAGTGCCTATAGCATAATATCCCAAGCCCAATGCAAACTGCAAATTTGAGGAAGCTCCTTCTTAAAATCCATGAAGAATTTCAAGATGGCAGCAGGAGAGCATTTCATTTCGTGGGAACCTCTCCTCGGTCAGGACCAGTGAGCCTGCACGGGGCTCATACCTGTGAACCCTGCCCTGCAGGAAGTTTGTGAATGGTGACACCATCTCTCCGCTTTTCCTACTGAGGCTGAGGTTCCCGCTTTTGGAGTCAGACGTTATAACAATAGCTTTTACTCCCTAGCTTTCTCAGCTTTGCTCTCGCTCTCCTTTTCTGTATCCCCACTCTATTTGGTTTACACTTCTGTTTCTAATTGTTTCACACATTGCAATTGAGTATGGGAATTGGTTAGTTTTACTAATAGTACAGTATGAAGCACCCTTTTGGATCGAATTCTCAGGGACCCCTGTTGAATGGGTCACAAGAAACCCTATAAAACTCTGTAAATGGCTGTGTTGGGTCAGATGACAATCTTGATGTATTCAATTTGGGACAAGAGTTGTAGTATCAAGTGGTGAAAAGCATGATGACTTACATGCTTCTAACTTATCCATTGCAGCTGTGCCCATGGCAGGCAAGGAGGCCTTCTTCTCAGGTAGGTGATAGCCGGATGTCCTGCAGTTGTCCTGTCCAATCCAGCATGCATAAGGTCCAGTGCTGTGCTCCTAGAAAAATATGGAAGCATATTGTATACTGCAGCACAAAGTTGACGCTCACAAGTTAAGTTATATTGTGTTCCCAAGTTGGGATGAATCGGACATTGGAAAAGTAGAATATGAGGACCATTCCCTCTGTGAATCTCACCCTGCTGCCTTATCAGATTTCAGCCTCAGCAAAGGTATTTTCAAGTGAGCTGTAATTGCTTGCCGGTATACACTTCCTAGCCTCATAAATCTTCACTAGCACAGAAAAGTAAATTGTGTTGTGTTTGAGAATTTTGGAAATGCGTTGCTGTCAGGTTGTGAGAAGGATACAAGTAAGGGGAGAGGTGTGTTCTCAAGGTGAAAGTCACCATGGTGAGTTCTGGTCCTGTGAGATGAATATGAAAGTAAAAACCCAACCAAGGAGCTCCGAGCAGCTGCTTACTCTGTGACCAGCAGCAGGGTGGGTGTCCCCCTGGAAGGATGGCTGGAGCCTGCGTATCCTTTGGGTCACACATAGGCGGTCAGACTAGGGTCTGTTCTAGAGACCATTGAGCTCTTTCTTAGGGCAAATGGGAAAACAGAATTCAACACATCATTGTCGCTTAAAGGGGTAGAATGTCATAATCATCTGGGTGGATTTCTCTCAGTCGGAGTAGTGACTCCAATCCCACCTTTATGGCTTATTATATGACTGCTCTCTGTGCCTTTGTTTTTTATCTGTAAGATATAAACAATGATCTTACCTTTCCCATAAGATGTTGGGAGGTTAAATGAGAAGCTGAGGATGTTAGAACAGTGTTCACAACTCTGGATGTACTTACTAAGTCTGGGTTATTTGACAAATACTTTGTATGTATCATATGTAACTAAAGATAGAGGTGTTTATATCTACATTTGTACATCTCTATACACAAAAAACACAAGCAAAATACCTAAAGATTTAGAGTACCATCAGAAAGGCCATGGTTTACTATGAGATTTCTTTTGAGTTCTTTTCTTGAAAGATGAGCAGAATACATTCAAATGTGTTGAAAGCTAAGTAAAAATCCAAAATAAAAGATCTATCAAAGGAGTCGTAGTTATACATAGAAGGGTCTTAGATCTGACAAACAACCAAAAAATAACTCCAATTCATTTGATGGGAAAAACATTCAGATGTTGAAGTGGTCAACTCCTGCATTTTCAAGTCTTGGAAGAAACACAACTCCAGCAAACACACTAACTACATTTCACAGGCAAAAGCAACACTAATTCAGTGAGCTATCAGACAACAGTGGAGAACAGAAGCGAAGGGCAATCTCTTCTCTCTGGTTTATAACTACAGCTCTCTGGATTGTCATTTCCTGCAGGGCAGGGACCGTGTCTGTTTCACTCCCTTGAGCTAGATCCTTCCACATCACCGCGTGCGGATTAGCATTTAATAAGTGTATGTGAAGATGACTGATGATGCGGCCGGTGCACTTGGTAATTTACAGCAGACTGTGTCGGTAGTAAGAGGTTTTATTTTCTTTCCTGTGGGAACTCCTTTTCTGCTTGACTTTTGTGTTGATTGTAAGCTCCCTTGGGCAGGAGACTTGTTTGTCTGTATGTTTATTAAGAGGCATTGAGCAAATTGCGACAAACTGCACAGTGATAACAGTGAGTAAAAATTTCATGAGAAGCTATCAAATGATTCATTAAAAGAAAGATCCAGGATTTCACCACCAACTGCTACATTAACTAGTCATGTCATAACACCATCAAAATGCTAAATAGGTTGTCTGGCATGATTTGTTATTAAAAAAATAAACCTAAGTTTCCTGTAGTTCTTGAATTTGGGTAGTTTTTCCTCTCTTGATATTTGCTGCAGGGCTTATTGGGTACTATTCAGTTCTTATCCTTTGGAGATGAACAAAGCTTTTGTTCATTCTCCTTGCTACCACCCCCCAGACACCCTTGAGTGCTCTAAACTTTTTGCCGGGTGTCCAAGTCCACAGAATAGTGGATTCCGATGCCACTAAAAGAGGGTAAAGCATGGTGTTAGGAAGGTGCCAAGGAGGAAGTGATTCCTCATTTTGTCCTGTGCTGGGATCCAGCCAAAGCTGACTGCCCATTTGCTTGGAGCTGGAAAGGGCAAGTGGAGAGTACTAAGATCGAGACTTCAAACCATCCACTGCATTGACTGCATTCGGGAAGGGTAATAATTAAGGAGAGAGTTGCACAAGAGGAGGTTCTGTCTGACAGTCCAGGTCTGGCTATGTGGGGCCAGAAGTTTCAGAAAGAATTAATAATAGACACACAGTCGAGATAAAGAATGAGAGTGTCCCACCAGATAAGGATCTCTGGTTAGTGGGGACTCTGGAGGGAATGTTACATCCAAATTCACAGGAGAGCTGGTTACTCTTTGGGAAGATTATAAACGAGTAGCAATACTTTGGGGCTAAGACTGGGGGCAGAGCTGCAGTCTGTGAACGAGGATATAACAGAAACAAGGCAAGGTGCCAGCATCAGAGGGGCAGATGCACTTTAGGTGGGCACTCTGGAAAGGCCAAATCAAGCTATCAGGATGGTGGGGCTCACAGAGGACTAAGACTGGGAGAGAAAATGAGAAACCATTTCTCAGATCTCTAATGCTGTGTCGTGATTGTGACACAGCACAACAGCATTCTGAATTATAAAATGTTGGGACCATGAGAACAAAACTCATTGTTTGAGTTTAGGAACTGGAAGCAAAGCTGAGCTTGCAGGTAGACCAAGTGGTTTAACTGAGGAGGAGGAGAGAAACAGCTGACAGGAAACCCAACTCTGTTACAGAGCAGTGGAATCTGCCTTCACTCTTGTTCAGAAATCTCCAGAACCATGGAATTAGCCATCATTGCTGATGGAGAGACAGCAGATTGTAGTAGTAGGAGTATGCATTCTAGAATTAGCCTGGTTGCCTTTGGTTCCTAGGTATGACTCCCCATTATTAACTTTTATCTGCTAAATGAGAATATAGGATACTCCTTTGAATTTAAATTTCAGATATACCATGAAGAACTGTTCAGAATGACTGTGTCCTATGAGAAAACTGCCATCCCTATGATATATATGACATAGTTATATAAAAATATGGTTTGTCTGAAATTCAAATTTAACAGAGTATTCCATATTTTCCCTGGCTAACTTACTTTTCTACTATAATTTGGGAAAATTATTTAATACCTCTATTTCCTCATCAATAAAATGGGCATGTTTTAGCTTCCAGCATTGTTTCAAGGACTCTGGGAATTCACAGAGGCAATCAGCTCAGAACTGTGTATCCTACCAAGTAAGCTGCATTACTTTGCTTTTATTATTGGTATGATTACCACCAACACTACCGCTATTACTCTATGTGAGAGTCTGTGTTACTGGTTATCAGTGGGATCTGTTAATTTTTATGAACTAATGCAGGGCACAGCTTCAATAAAATTGTGAAATATTTTGTTCATCTGCTTATTGCTCAATCGCTTCCAAAAAAAGTTTTTGCAGGTCTTCTCCCAAAAAAAAGACCAGGTAAAGTAAACCCAAAGCCAATTGCCAAAAGATAAAAGATAATCATCAAGAAGTTAAGTGAGAGGCAGAGAGAAATTGGAATCCTGGCTGAGGACGTAGCGTTGGCATTTTGAGTTGTGTTTTGAGCTTGCTGGGAGGCCTGGAGGAGCAGGAATGATGGGAAATTGAGGAGTAGATTCAGTGTGCATTTCCTGCGCCCAACATCCTTTCTCTGCACCATTCTTGCCCCAATGGATTGATGTGTTTTTATTTCCAGAGAAAGACTCTTTCTAAAGCATAACATCAGCTTAAGTTAGTGAGCAATCTGCAAGAACATTTTCACTTAAACTCATTGCAGAACCGAAGGGTGGACTTTCTGTTAGAAACAACTTCTGATGATAATACTGTGAAAAGAAGAACCTTGTGTTTGGTGTCAGTTTTGGGGTGGTAAGAACTCCAGGCAGAGTCATGCTCTTTGATCTTTGCTGCCCTTCAGAATCCTCAGGGGAATCTCAGACTTGAACTCTGACCAAATTTTTCAGAATCCTTGAGAGCAGGACTCAGGCGTGTGTCTTTGTTTTGTTTTGTTTTTTGTTTTTCTCCAGTACCAGGAACCGAACTCACGACCTTGCGCTTGCTAGGCAGGCGCTTTGCCGCTGAGCTAAATCCCCAGCCCCCTCAGGCGTGTGTCTTTATAGAGCTTTCCAGATATCCATGGTGGGCAGTCAAGCTTGAACTTGGGAAGGGTTCCTGGTGCCAACTGTTTCTATGGCCAGGATTAGGAGGCAACCAAAACAAAGAGAAGATCAAGAAGATAATAATAAGAACTATAATTTGTGAATTCTCATTATGTACTTTCCACAAACACATATATCTAGTCTGAACAACATGAGGCATAGATATTTCTATCCACATTTTACAAACTGACAAAACAGAAAACTATAAATACAGTAAGTAAATGAGCTTCAAACCAATTGGAGGCCTAAGTCTTCAATTGGAGCCCATCCCAATAAGCCATATTGTGGAAAAGGTGGAATCAGCCTTTTGCAGAACCGGCAGAGTCTCCCTTCCTTGGCTCTTACCCACCTCAATGTCCAACCACTCTATTTTATAAAAGTGCCTGGCTGCCAGGACCTGTGTGCCCATTCAGCTCAGACCCAGGGCCTTGGACATGTGTTGGAAGAGAGATGTGTAGCTTATCTCTGCACTAACAGTTTTAGTTCCCTACACAGCCTCTGCCCCTCCCACTGTGGACCAGTCAGCCAGAGTAAAACAACAGATACACATATCTGATCCCTGTTGGACAAACCTGTCGGAAGAGAGACTTGGAAGTAATGTGCCAGGCTTCTCCGCCTATAGTTAAGTAGGCCTTTGCCTGACAAGTTTAACCAGTCAAGCAGGGCTTGCTTGTGCTTGTGCTAATGACAAGGCTTGAATGAAAAGTAGGAGCAAAATCAGGGGTTCACAGAGTATTTCGGCCCCTCTCATCAGGTGTTAGCTGTCCATTTTATCAGGAGAGCCCATTTCGCTACAACAGAACGAAACATCATTATATTTTGTCATTAGCTCATCGACGGAAAGAGCTGCCAGATGAATTCAGTTCTGCTGCTCAAACCCTAACTTTCCAGTGGGTCTGTATGTACATGTGTGTGTTTATGTCTTCATTCATTCACTGTCCCTTAATCATTCATTTACCTACTCATTAATTTGATCACACAACCAATATTTAATGAGCACTGGCTATATGGCAGGAACTATACTGGATTCTGAGTATTTGTTAGTGAGCAAGACAAAATGGCCTCATGACCATGGAACCTGCAGCATAGGGATGGTGGGAGAAGGTACGGGGTAAACAAATCATATGTCTTATCTATATAATTACCCACTGTGATAAGGGCTATGATGGACAGATTAAATTTTTGATGGCGAGAGGGATATGAATTGTGACTGCCTGGAAATTCTTCTTAGAAAAAGTTGTAGTTAAAGGGAGATATAATTTTCCAACTCCAAATATGTTTGCATCCTATTTCCTTGATTGTTTTCTAAGCTCCTTTCCTTTTATCAAGAATGCCAATTGCGCATGTGTTGTCTTCAGCCTTCCTGCCACTTTTCACATGTTCTTTATTGAGCTAAGCCTCATGGATGGTTTTATTCAGAAAAATACAACCCCCCCTCACCCCCAGAGGATCCATGTAGATTTAATTTATTTGTGTGCTTTACCCTTTAATCACATCAGCCCCGTATTTTATGATGTGCTTTATTGTTTGCAGAGCACTTTCGCATGGATTACCCAGTTGATCTTCCCCAACAGCACCGCAGGGCATGAAGAGCATGCTCTCCTTGTTAAAAAGAGAAAATGATGGTTCTGGTGCATCAGTGTCTTGTCCAAGTTTGCGAACTAGTGACTGTCAGAGACAGGAGAAGAACTGGAGGATTATTTGCTTGCAGGCCAGGAGTCTTTCAATCTTAATGCCTGCACTTCCCCCAATCTTCCTTGTGCAACCTACACACATTTCTGTCTCCATCGCAGAGCATTGGGTGGAAGATTTCATGGTCCCCGGCTCAGCCCTAGCTCTACAACCTACAGTTAATAAACAGATAAATAAATACTTGCAGCAATTATGCCTTCTGTGTCCGGTATGTATCAGACACTACTGATATATTGCTGAGCAAGCAAGGATCTCTGCCTTCACTGAGTTTATATTCTCCCATGGGATGCAAATCAATAAGCAAATAAGTACAGAAATAGTGTGTCAGATGGCATGTTATGGACAAAAATAAAGTAGGGAGAGAGTTAAGGGGGGCAGGGTGTTGAAATGTTTAGATTAGAGGGTCAGGAAGGACCTCCCTACGAATGTGCTATTTGGGTCCCGTCTAAGGTCATCTGGGGAAAGAGTGTTCTAGGCAGAGGAGACACACTTAAGCAGCTGGCCTCAGGCCGGTGACCAGCTAATACATCCCACCTTTGAACTTGAACTCTGTTTTCCCAAAGACACAATATTAAAAATGCTGGTTAGATGCTGTTGAAATCATATTTTTAAAGATTAGGTTCTATATTCAATTTCATTTCGGGTTGAATATCCTATTGTGGGTTGTCCAGAAAGCCAAACCACCATGAATAATGTTTTCACGGGAAAATGTTTTCTGAGTTTAACTTGCTGACTTAGGAATGAACTTAAAGAGTAGATCTGGTTGGTAAGTTGAGAGTTGGCTTTGTTAGCAAAGGGGCATCTCTCTGCTACCAAGTCTTCCTCTTTCAGCCAGGACAAAACGTCACTGCGCTGGGCCTCCTCCACCTTGGAGGATACACCCTGGCTTGTTTTCTTCTATGATATTCTCCCTTTTAATCTCTTCGGTTCCAACCTGCATTTTCCATTTTGCCTGCAGGGCTCCTATTTTTGCCCTCAGTTCTTTGAATAATCCTTCATGCAGCCACTGCGAAAGCCCTTGATTCCTTCATTCTTCTTTTTTAGAAGGGTTGCAGTCTATCACACCTTAATTGTAGTGTCTCACATATGTCCCAAGGCTTTCTTTCCCATGCACATGGATTTATTTATATTATTTCACTGTCTGCTTCCGGCAATTGTAGCACATTTAATGCTGGTAATAAGCACCGCACCTGGGAATCTCTGAGCACCTCACAAACTGATTAATGAATATATACTCAATGTTGTTCATGAAATGAATGACTGCCTTCTCTCAACTAAGTGGTGAATGCTTAGATGTCTTTTTTTTTCTGTTTGAAATTGATTCTATATCTTCATAAAAATAATCAGCCAGGCATTTTTTTTCTCTCCAGCTCTGCCCCTATTTCTTGACGAGTAGGAACTGTTTTCATCTGCAGAGAGGCACAAAGGAATGTCACAAATCTACATCTTCAGTGTGACAAGTAAAAGAGAGGCAGGTACTTGTACATAGGAGAGAGTATTTGAGATTGTTCTGTGAATTTGTCTTTTGTGTTTGCCTGAGTGGGTCTTCCTGAAAGAACCTTATATACATGTACCCTCAAAATGATCTCTAACATTTTCTTCATTCTCATTTTATTTACACAGTCTGATAACTACACAGTCTGGTACAACTGAGAGAGTAACAATAGCTAACATGGTTTGAGAGTCTGTTGTGTAGCAGACACTCTGTACCCAGTGAATTAACTATGTTACTTCATCATATCCTCGGGTGAGCCCTGGAGACACAGAGGCTTGGTAACTTGTCAAAAATCACCATATGTACTAGGAATGTCAAAATTTGACTCTAGGTGATCTGTTTGCAGGACCTGAACTTTTAACCATTTCCCACAACTGCTGCTATTACCCATGGCACAAAGAACTTTCACTTTCTTTTTTCCTTCATGGGCCATACATGCTTTTATGACTCTTTAAAGAGATTCTAACCTCAAATGACTTGATCACAGATCACACCGGGTCACTCCTCTCCAACTGTGGTACACTGGACATACCTGCAGGGCTTTAAAACAGTGCGGGGCTACCTCCGAGTTTAAAATTCAGAAGGATCTTAACAAGTTTCCAGGTGAAGCTAATGTCAGTGGTCTAGCAAACACACTTAGAACCATTGATCTAGGCACCGTGCCCAGACCCAAATGTGTAATTATGAGTAATAATTACACATTTGCATTGCACAGCATTATGTTGGTTTCAAAGCCCTGGGTCTGTATTGTCGCAGTTCATACCGGTGTTAGGCTGTATACTGGGCAAGTTTGATCTCCATTGTATGAATGAGAAAACAGGGTTTCTGTGATTATAAGTGACTTGTTCCTCATTGCATATGCTAAGAGTCAGAACCCAGGGATTTCATTATTCCTTTTACCCCGTTCATGCTGAAAAGGGCCCAACAACTCCTTGTCCTCAGCACAAGCCTCGCAAACTGGTTTGTTCACTTTCCTTTTCAGCTGAAGCTTACAGGAATGAATGAGCTCAGGGGGATCATCTTTTGCTTAAAAGGAGAAACTGTGTCCCAAGAGGCTTGCATAACTGAGCACAAAGGAGGGCGGGCCTGTTTGTCTCTGAAAACAAGATCCCCGACACTTAAATCCAAATTAAAGGTCTCTGAGCTCAAATGGGGCTGGCTAATATTTCTCTTCCCTTCCAGGTCTCCTGAGCTTATAAATATCAATTATAAAGCTGAGTAAATTACAGGGATGCTGAACTTTGAATTGTTGTAGTACTTTAAAGTGTCTATATAGGGATAATAAGGAGATTGTGAAAATCTGCTGAAAGAAATCTCACACATATTTATAGATAATTAATACAGGGAGCGGAAGCTGGAAATCAGCACTGAATTTTTTAAAGCAGTAATTTAAAAATGCATTATGGCAACACATTAAGTTAGCAGTTATTCAACAAGGAAATGTGAAGATTATTAAGCTAATTAAAGGTAATAAAAACAAGTTCAGGTAGTCTGCATATAGCTTGGAAATTAAAAATTAAAAAAAAAAAATCCTCTGTGTAGTCTTGCTACTTCCAGGCTGGGCAAGACACAGATGGCAAATTAATACATTGGTAAAGTACTGAGCTTTTATGTAATAAGATGAGATTTTTGCATGAAAATGTATTCCCTGGAGAAGCACAAAAGAAGTCCAAGGAAATGTTTCCAGGTAACCCTAGACCGTTTAACAGGCCCCGATGAACACACGTGCGCTCACTCTTTCTCGCCACAGGATGAGTGATTGCCATTTTGGGAACTTGATCTTGGGAAACTTTCTCCAATATAGCCGGTCCCGCTTGGCTTTCAGATCCCGCGGCCTCTCTGCCGATCTCTGGACTCCCTCCCACTTCAAGTTGTGACAGCAATTTGAAGGATGGTCTCCCATGCTGCTCCTCGCGTTTAGAGCTTAGGCTCGGCATGGAACCACGACTGATGTAAAATGGAGCTGCGCCCTGCTAGTGGGAAGCTGAAATTTCTGATAAGAAGGGAAATAGTCACCACTTTGTGGGGAGGCGCTTCCGTGAAGTAATGTTCAACTCCGCGGGGTTTGTATGTTTCTTTAGAGACAGAAAAAAAGGAGAGGAAGATATTAAAGGCAGTAATTGAAGGATAAAAAATGACTTTCATCACATACAAGAGAACAATATGTGCAGGTCCAAATGTTTTTTGTTTTGATTTATTTTGTTTACTAATTAGGGACAGAGGAGGTGGCAACCAGAGGCAATAGCCAGACCCCCAAATTAACCCTACCTGTGTCTGCCAGCACAATTAAGCAGATTATTAAATGCTTCTGGAGGAAATCTTGGGGGTGTTTATTGTAGCAAAGGACTTTGCAATTTCAAATTAAAGCAGGCTCACGATTATTAATTCTGGTAGAGGACCCTTGTAAACTTTATCACTGAGCAAATGGGAGTATGTGCAGTTAAACAGGGTCATAGGGCACAGCTTATCCCAGGGAGAATTGTCCAACTTATCAGAAAAATGGAGCTCTAGTAGGGCTAAAAAATCACAAACAGTGTATCAAGAAGAGTTCTGTTCATCTGTAATCCTGCCCAGTTACAAACATCATAGTCTGTAAGTGTATAGGTAAACACTGTTTTTTAAATTTTATTTTAAAGAGAATAGGGCCGGGGATATAGCTCAGAGGCACAGTGCCTCCCTGGGGAGTGCAAGGTCCTGAGTTCGATTCCCAGTACCAAATAAATAAATAGAATTTAAAAATAACAACAACAAAGACAAAAACAAAAGCAATAAAAATGATACAGGGTTTCAAAACAAAATGATAGGAGTTAACAGTGGTTTTTATATTATATATCATTATCTTCAACGAAGTTACTCAGATTGTCAGATGTAAGAATGGAAGATTGATCAAACCATTAAAGAGAATAAAAAAAAAATGAAAAAAAACATGGGTTTTATACCTCAAGACAATTTGATTATTTTAGTGGACTAGATTTTATAAAACACTTTATGAACTCAACCTTCCCTAAAAACAGAGGAAAACCATCCTTAAGAATAATTTGGTCCAACATTTAAATTAGGAGACTATTTTAACGTGGCAAGGTACTTGATCAATGACTATGCAAATTGTTTCTAAGATGTCTATAAACCTTGTTCTAAGATTCAAAATAGGGGAGCATTACTTGAGAAAGCTAGAACACTTCCATTTGTGAGGGCACATGGGGAATTTTAGGAGGACAAGTAAAAAATTACTTCCTTGAGCAAGAGGAATCTTTTCCAGGCATCAAACTGAGTTGTTCGAAGGCTTCAGAGCAGCTCTGTTTCTTATGGCCGCAGCCTGCATTTACAAGTAATGCCTTTTTCCAATTATTTTCACTTGTCATTAAAAGTCTTGCAGTTGTCCCTCACCTCATTAAGTGCACTGAGATGCTATGCATTTAATTTCTATGTTATAATTTGCAGTAAATTGTTCAACATTTAAACCTGGCTTTTTGAGTCTGTGATGTCTGAAGGAGTTTGCTGCTCTTCCTCTATACTCACCAGTTACCTTTTAGAAGACTGAACAAATTAATTAACGTAATTTGTACCTTAACTAGTCTTGGTTATTGGAGTTTTGCTAGAGGAGCTTGTCTGGGCCACGGAGCTTCCAAATGCCCTAGCACTCATTACCGTGTGCCTTCTGGAAATCTCTTTGGCCTGCTTATAAAATGCCCCTCCTGCTCTAGCCTCCACTTTCATTACTCAGTAATCGGTTGGCTAATTGAGCACTTTCTCTCACAAGGCTTTTTCTACTTCTCAGCCAAAACTTTCTTGTGCTAATTTATAACAAGCAGTGTTTCCCTTCCTTGGTGTTGCACATACCAGGTATTTGTAGCTTTTATCATTTTGCCCCTCAGCTATTGCTCAGTAGTTTCCTTAAGTTGCCTCCTTTAATCTTTTCTCATCAGTCAGTCACTTCCAATTCCCCCGTCCTTTAATCATCTCCTTTGAACTCAGTCCCAGTTTTCGGGTCTTTAGGTACCCAGGAGGCAATGCTGCCGTCTAGGTGTGGGCTGGTCACAAGCACGTGCACCAAGAGGGGGAAAGACCGAAAGCATCTTAGATGCATCTTAAACTTCTTCTCATTTCCCTTTCAAAAACAAGGCACCTTCTTACCCTCTGTCAGCATCCCTCTGCTATCTCCTTCTGGCTTTCCTCCTTCAACATGAAGCATTAGGAGATAGGATCTTCTGGCTCCCTGCATCACACTCACAGATCACCCCTATGTTTCTAGGTATTGCAGGACCTAGAAGCAGGGTCAGCGTTCTCGGGAATCAGCCCATAAATTCACACACCATTAGTCCTTTCTGACTCTCAGTTTTCTGATGGATTTTGTTTCCTGCTTCCCACACCCCAATCAGCTTACAGAGCCTGGAAGGACACGTGTGGTGTGCTGATCACCCACAGTCTGGCGAACATCAGAATGCTGTTGAAACGTGTTGTCAGATCACAGCGTTTTCTGAGTTGCATTAGTAAATGCTCTAAGTACAGTCTTGGTGTCAGATTGCAGCAAACGCCAAGGCTTTCCACAGAGTTCGGCAGCCCACCTTGGCAAAGGCGGTCTGAGTATTGCTGGGTTTGGGTGGAGGAGGGGCTGGACACTCCCGTGTCAGCTTTCAATTACCAACGGCCCTGATGAGTTCTACACAAGGTCAGCAAATGGAGACGTCATCATTTCAGCAAAAAGGCAAGGTTGCATACCAGTGCCATTTAGTTTGAAGTATGAGAACCCTGCCCTTCATTAGAATTGAAAATTGGACATATGCTGTGGACGTGGAGCTGATCCTTCAGCTGTACTTCCTGGGATTCTATGAAATCCACAGCAGTTTCCCAGCACAGGAATCTACAGCTTTAGGGTTTATATCTGTTCAGAAACTCAGTTTTTCATTTCACAGCTCAACCTCTTTCCTACTAATAAATTGCCCTGAATTGGAAAGCTAGGACTCTCAATGCGCACTTTCCCTCTGTGCTATCTCTTCTCTCCTGTTGCACACATGTAGGACCGTGACAGGAGCGTAAGACTGAAAGAGAACTTTGCCCTGTGTTACCTGGTACCTGGCCACTGCTGTCTGTTGTTTCTCCGAGACTCCTTCTAGTTCAGCAAAAGCCTGAACGTTAATTTAACAAAGGGTTCTTCCTTGTGCTTACCTGAGTGTTGTGCCCACAGGTGACCTGTTCTATCAATTGATATTTGTCACTAAGAGATTCTGAGTGTTGATCTTGCTCTCTGAGTTAAGACGGAATGGGGTGCCTGCAGGCCGACATCCCTCCTAACCACAACAGAATGTAAGCCTCATTCTCAGACAGAAAGCAACGCGTTTGTTCAAAGATGCAGAAAACATAAAAGGGATGAGGCTAAGGATGGAGACAGTTTCTGGGCGTTCACAGGTAAGCTGATACTTTGAAATTCTTGGAGATTAGTGTTTCTATCAAACAGCAGAACATCTTTGGCAAGAAGAAACCCGGGGATTAATGGCAGGGAGGGGAGGCTAACTGCAGGAGCATGGGGGACAGATGTGTACAGAGGGTGTAAAAGCCATTCTTCTTAGCACTGGGAAAAGTTTAGACATTCTGGGGATTGAGCCAGATAAATTTGAGTTTAAGCCTTTCAGATCACAGATTACAACAAGCACGGACAAGTCTAATTATAGCAGATGGAAGGTTAAAATGCGCACACACTTTTATGCATATGTGCTCGCACACACCCACACAGCAGGCACTTTGTTTTGGTTTGTTTTACTGGTGAATTCATGCTACTGCTATCTGCTTAGGAATAAAAATTTATTAGAGCAAAAATTATTGGCTCATGCTATGAGGTGTGATCAACAAATACGGTGAATATGTAAAGGTCACAAAGAAATTGCAGTAAGACATTCACTGTCATTTATTCTCCTCCACATACTCCCCCTCTCTCTGAACACGCTTACCTCATCATTCTTGCCACTTTCTGAAGGAGTTCTGGAGGTGCTCTTTCTTGAGTGTCTTGAGTTGCGCAGTGGTGGCTACCTTTGCTATTCTGAACTGATTCAGAACCCTTAACTTTTATGGTCATCTTGACTTTGGGGAAGAGCCAGAAGTCACAGGTGTCCAGGGAATGAAGAAGCTGAGGACACATACTGTTTACACTTGATACAAACTGCCATAAATGTTGAATCAGTGAGGGATGATCAAAAAACACAGTGAATGTTGAAATAAAAAATTATTACAGGAATAGACGTACTTTTATCAATCCACTTCAAAATACTCTAAAATACATCCTCTCACTTTATACAAGCTTACTTCATCATTCTTGGCAGTGTATGTTTTAAGGTAATAAGTGCTTTTTGGTTTTTTTTTTTTTGGTTACTGGGAATCAAACTCAGGACCTTGCACTTGCCAGGCAAGTGCTTGTGCCACGGAACTATATCCCTGACCTCTTGTATTTTTAATAAATGCTTTTTAAAAATTTAAATATTTGCCATATTTTTGATCACTCCTTATATAAACAAGTTCAAAATAAACAAAAGAGAAGTTAACTTTAAAACTGAACTGTCACTTTAAAGCCAGCATACAAAGAATTAAAAACAGTACCAGAAAGTAACACATAGATCTTACCTGATGTGAAATATTACTATTGTTTGTGTGTGTGTGTGTTTGTGAATTACAAATTCAGTCACAAGGTTGAAAATTAAATGAAGTTTCAACAAAATGCATTTGGCGTAGTACAACAGACTGCTTTTTGGAATGATATGGAAACAATAAGCAAAATAAAAGCTGCAAAGCTGAAATAAGGTGATTTTTTTTCAGTTCTGTATTACAGAGTAACGGCTATGCCACAATGTACTTACCTATTTCCCACAATTCTTCACGTTGGCCAAGTTTCATTGGGTGCTGCCCTTCTCACAGCATTGGGGGGGGTCACCCACTCAACTGCACATGGCTATGTTCAAGAAAGCTGGTTAGAAAGGAAAGTTTTAAAAGAAACTTAAAGTATCATTGTCCTACATATGATATTTTGAAGCTGCATCTTATGCATATCTATTTAAGATTTTTTTTTCTGATTTCAGATTAGAGGAATTAGTGTAGAACAGCAGAGAAAGAGACAGAGATAGAAATAGAGAGAGAGAGAGAGAGAGAGAGTGTTGACTGAATGTAAGACTATAAAACTATAAACTTCCTTTAAAAGAGGAATTGGACAATCATTTACTCAATTACTTTATGTTGTAAGGAGATTTATGTAGACAGGTCTGCATTTCTCAAACAGGAATGCAACGGGGCAGGGGAGTCAACAATTTGAGTCTTGTGACAAAGGTTACGGGACCTCAGACGAGAACAACTAACCACAAGCATGAATTTATTATCCTTTTTGAATTTGGAAAGGGTTAGAAAATCTCTTCTAGCCTAAGACTTCCTCAGTCTTGCTGTTTATTACACTTTTAATAATATTATTACTACTTATTGATAAAATTCAGAAGCAAATTAGGCCATTACCAATTATGACCTATTATATTTTTTAAGGAGATGATGCTTTCCAAGTACCACGAAAGATCTAATAGTCAGTAATTACTGAAAGTTAATACCTGTGTCCCTTTATCTTAATGGTATCATCAATTTTATAGATGAAAGTTTGAATGAAAATTTAGGAAACTCTTCTTATAGATATCCAGCCAAAGTAGAATTACTATGCTTAGGAGCTTCAAAGGTATAGTTATTGGAACTCACATCTCTTCCTTTTTATTTCATTTCTTTTAGTTTTTTCCAATTTCTCCATGCCTTTATTTTTATTTTAAGGAAAATGAAAATTGGAAAAACAACATTAAAAATGATACAAAATTTCAAAACAAGGTGATAGGAAATCCACAGTGGTTGTTATGTTACATACTGTTCTCTTCAAATTTGTGCTCTATATTGATTTGTTCTTTTTTCTAAAAAGGACCGATGGTACCACAGCTAAAGTGGAGTCAAAATAACTATAGCTAGATAATGCTTCTGCATCTAGAAAACGTGTGGGTAAGATGTGATAACTAAACTTGAACATATTGGGACAGAGACAGTAATAACATGTACAGAGGAGAACATTAAACCCATTAGTGTCCTGGATGTGAGTTCTGGCTTTGCCATTATTTACTTTGTGACTTTAACAGTGCTTAATCTATCTGTTGTAGTCAGAGTTCCCAAGGGAATAACTTTAGTACAGTGCACATAATTTATAGGATTATTTTATAATGTTCACTTAAAAGGTCAAATACAGAAGAGTGCAAGAGATTTGTCTGCATGCTAGAGGCCTGAAGAATCCATCTGGGGACTTGGATCTCATAGCAGTGTCCTTCAAGTCCAGCTGAAGACCTAGAGCCCATGGCAATATCCTCCATGAGTCCAGCTGGAGGCCTGGAGCCCACGACAATGTCTCATGCAAGTCTGTATCAAGGATCTGCACTGGGAAGGCTCAAAGGCCAGTGGTGGAAACTAGGAAGTCTGCACCAGCAGGATGAAGTATTTGTGCCATCAGGCTGACAGATCTGCACTAAGGCCAGGAAGCCATGCTCAAGATAAGGATTAGAGCTCCCCTGAAGAGAACTATAGCCATCCTCTGCAACAGCAAGGACTCATGTTCCTCTGACAGTGAGAACAGCTGAGTTCATATCAGGAAAGCCACTGTGACACTCTTCTCCAGCAGAATCAACAGCACACCATATTCCCCTCCAATTCTCCTTTTACGCTGTGGGCAACAATCTTCAAGTGAGCCTTCCACACCCAGCACCAAACTGATTCAGTTCAGCTGGTGTTAAATGTTGACCATTAGTTCATCCCCCATACTACCCATAGCTGGTTTTATTTGCATGTACAGTATAGGGGCTTAAACAATAATGTGCACAGATGTTTCCCCTGATGACCTTGTGGCAGAAATACCTTGTCACCTAAGTTTTGCGTAGTCCCCCAAATCACCTTCATTTTTTATTGGAAAGCTTTACCACTATAATTGAAAAACATATATTTTTAAATTCTAGAACTTTCAGAAGTTTATAGATTTTAGGTTGGGAAAAATTCCAAGATTATCTGGTTCAGAGTTCATCAAGTGTTTGCATACATTAGAATGAAATGCATTTCTTGTTGAAATAATGAGTCTCATTACCCCACTTCTGGAGTTTTTTCTGACTCCTAGGTCTGAGGTTGGACTCCAAATTTGCACTTCCTAGGTGATGTTGATGCACTGGTCCTGTAACTACACTTTGAGAACCACACAGTCCTCTCAAGTTAATTGAATTACCCATGCCTACTCATCAAGTTAGAGCTGAACCAAGACCAGCAAAACCCTTCTCTCCCAGATGCTGAGGTCAGAGCCATTTCCAAGACACCACAATTCTCCACTTTGAATTTGGGTTATATGATACAGACTGAGAAATCCAAGTGAATTTATTCCAATCCACACTGCTGCTCAGATTAACTTCAGGCTTCTGTTGAAAGGAATTTTTTTTTAGGTCAGCAAAGAGTCCAAATACCCAGTAACTTTTGTGTGTGTTTTTTTTTTTCTTTTCCCTTTCCCTCCTTTTTCTTTCTCCCTCCCTCCTTCTTTTCTTCCTTTTTTCCTTCTTTCCTCACTTTCTTTATCTATGAATCATTTTTCTGTGATGAATTAAGCCAATATTCACACAAAGGGTAGAGTCATTATGAATGAAGATCTTCTGCCACAACTAAAATAGATTCAAGGAAGACAATACTGGTTGTTTCAACAAAACCCACCTTAAAAAATGCTTTTGTGATTGAATTGTTATTTGTTAATCACAAAACCCCAAACTAAGCAGGCTTACATGTCAGGAGAGATTTTAGTAAATTTAGAATTTTGTTTATTTGAAAAAAAAAGTCCTCGAGATATGAAGAGTGCACAGATGAGAGTTTATTCTCCAGTCCCTGGAAATGAACACAATTGGCCTTTGAACAGGACTGAGACCTCCAAGGGACAAATTGGTTTCTCCGAGTGCTCTGATCTTTCTCTGGCCTCTGAGCTTTTTGATAGTGATTTTTGCTTCCTTTCTTCTGATTGTGGCAACTGATCCCTCAGGTTGAGCTTGGAAGCTGCTCTTCCACTAAACTTTTAAGACTTTAGTCCCAGGAGCTTGTGAGAGACCTTGTGGGGAAAGCATCCAGTTAAGCTGCACCCAGAGAAACTGTGAAATGAACACATCTGTTGGTTTAAGTTGCTGCATTTGGGGGTCATTTGTTATATCACAGTTGATGATTACTACCGGGCTCAGGCACACTTATGGAGTTTCCCCGGAGGCCAGCAGAGCACACATTTTAGATGGTGATTGTTTAGAAATTGAGAATCCCAGGCCTAACCTTTAGATGGTCTGATTGAATAAGTCTGGAATACAGTCCAGAAATCTGATTTGAAACAATTACTACAGGTAGTTTTTACTGTATAATCTGAAAACACTTTGGAAGATACTCTAAAAGCTAGAGGTAAACATTTTTGTTTTACTCATAAGTATATACTAATGTCTGAAACTGGGTAGCTTCTCAAGAAATATAATGGAATGAGTTAATTAATGAATTCATAATGATGTAGTATGGAGGCATATTTTGATTAGCGTTCCTAAAACTTAGCTCCAAGTACAATGTGAATAAATAAATTGATTTCTGTATCTTCTCTGAACATTTATGTGCATGTGACATCTAGTTTCCTTAGCTCTAGCTGTTTATACATTTGTGCATTCAAGTTTCACCTCTCTTTAAGGACTGGGATTGCATCTTAGTCTTTTTACCCCACCACCATGACCTCATGACACCTAGCATAGTGTCCTGGTATAGATTAATTTCTCAACTATTACTATTTATGTCTCTTTTATTTGGTGTGAAATAACACTATTATGAAAAAAGTCAGATAATGTTACTGTAATTTATCACAAGCCCTTTCACAAGACAGTCAACCTGGTACAGTGATAATATGAATATGAATTTTCTAATATGCACAGCTGATTATAAATTACATCTTTTATGTTGAATAGCTGTGTACTTTGCCTATTTATTTACTATTTACTTGTCTATTTATTAACTTATTTATTGTTGAGACAGGGTTTCACTGTCATTCATACTGACTTTGAAGTCACTATGTAACCCAGGCTGGCCTCAAACTCCTGGCAATCCTCCTGCCTCAGCTTCCTGAGTGTTGGGATTACAGGTGTGCACCACCATGCCTGGCATTTCTTTGATTAATTATTTAATTCTTTGAGTCTCTGTCTTTTCTTCTTAAATGGTGGCCAGTGCTACCTGAGATTTGAGGGAGCTAATCAATAAGAAACCTCACAGCTGATGGACATTCAAGCTCATATCATCATTCTCACCTACTTTGAATAATTTGCTTGTATTATGAGCTGTGCTCCCCTCCCAATTCAAACATCTAGTTCCTCACGCTGGGATTGGTTTTAGAGATGAAGCATTTAAAGAGAAAGTTAAGTTAAATTGTGGCCCTTGAGGTTGGTCCAATCTCATCGCCCTGCTTAGCAGCAGAGGAAATTTGTAGGCATGGAGCTAGAAATGCATCTGCATAGGGGGAAGGGATGGCATGGAGAGAAGGCAGCTGGCTATCCAAGAGCCAAAGAGAGAGGCCTCAGAGGAAACCATCCCTGTCTCTACTATGATCTTGGATACTCAGCCTCCAAACAAAACTTCAAGAAAATAAATGTTTTTGTTCCAGCTTCTCACTCTATGATAGTTTTGTTATGGTAGCCATAGTCAACAAAAATACTCAGTATTGTAATAGACTTTCTTTTTTATTTTAAAGAGAGTAGTAAAGAAAAGAACAATAGCAAAATACCAACATCACAGACATAAACAAAACAAGAACATTAAAAATGATACAGGGTTTCAAAACAAAATGATAGGAGTTAACAGTGGTTGTTATATTACATGTTGTTACCTTCAACTAAGTTGCTCAGATTACCAGATGTAAGAATGGAAGATTGTTCAAATCATTACAGAGAATAAAAAAATTATTAAAAATAACATTAGAGATGATACAGAGTTTCACTAGACAAGATGGTAGGAATTTACCAATGGTTGTTCTATTGCATATTGTTGTCTTCAAATCGGTTGCTCAGATACCAGATATAAGCATGCAAAATTGGGAAAGAAGAAAAAGAAAGAAAGAAGGAAGGAAAAAAATATATATGGATAGTGGGGATAACTGTACTGCTGATGGCTGCTGGTTTATTGAAAGAAACAGTTAAAGCAAATAAGTACATTCTATCCCACTTAGTTGCCATAGTTTCTGCAACAATGCCATTGGATAGGTAATGCTTTTGTTACTTTGTAAATAGAGACAGCTTTTTAGGATCTGGCTTGGCTTTTAGACTTGACTCTGGATTCTCTTTTCATAGATAGTTATCGTGTTCATACCAACCCAAGTACCTATGTTCTTCTAAGAATCAATCCTGACCGGAAGCAGGAAACAATAGTGCTACAGCTTCTGCCTCAGTCTGGAGAATAGTTCTGCCTTAGGAGTGGTCATCTCTTCTCTCAGGCCCAGCATGAGCAACTGGGACACACCCCCATGCTCTCTGGGCCCCCTGAGTACTATACTGACCTCTTCACTTGGCCTCTGCCCCTAACATGAATGTCACTTAGAACATCAAAGAGAATACATGACCAGGGGCTGGGGATTTAGCTCAGCGGCAAAAGCGCCTGCCTGGCAAGCGCAAGGTCGTGAGTTCGGTTCCTGGTACTAGAGAAAAAACAAACAAACAAACAAAAAAAAAAGAGAATACATGACCAACCGCCACTACAATTTTATTTTAACTTTGACTATTCTTTTTTTTAATTCATAAACTAGAGATCAGGGAGGGTTCATTTAATTATATTTCAGGAATACAGTCAGCCAGGCATAGGCTGGAAATGAGAATGAAAGCAACGGTGTTCATTGGTGTGCTGCTTGGGAAGGAGGGTGATGTTGGTGATCCTGGGCAGAAATATCAGTGCTGCCCCTACTTGCTCCCTAATGGGTTCTGTTTTAGGAGTTGGAGTTCCAAGCCATGGAAAGTATTCCACTTCCTCCAAGTGCAAAATTCACAGACCTAGCTCAAATTTCATCTGCAACCAGAGGGCTTTTGATGACAAATAAGGAAAAAATACTCCGCAGGAAAGGATGGTGAAACATCACAGTGTGTTCCTAAAGAGAATTGTTGAATTACTGTAGTGGTTGATCCTTAAAATTCAGAATACCTCCTCTACTTAGGCTCATTTAACTATAGTCCACTCAAGCCTGAAGTGGAGAAAAAATTGGGAGAGCTTGTTAAGAGCACATTCACCCTTGTAATTCTACAGTCTTCCTGAATCAGCAGCCTATTCTCAGTGGGTTTGCCGATCATTAATAGCTGATATTATTTTAGGCTTACCAGTAGCTGATTCATAAACATGTCCCCAGACTGCATACCGAGATTTCTGGTAACAGCTGGAAATCCACAATTATAGTTCACAGAGTACATGCTCATCTGGCGAAATCTGTAAATAATGCTTAAAAGGCAAATATCTCATTTATGTAAACAGCTTCTGAATGCTAGTAGATCAACTGACAAGGAAATGAAGACCTAGCTTTTCTCAATTATTTCTCTTCCTATATCAAAGGGTAATAATTTATTATTTTCTGCACGAGTAAAAAGAAGAAATTTTAATATTTAAAGACAGCAATGTAAAGAGTGAAATTCATCTAAAAACATTATCTTTTCTTGTTCCTCATATAACTTGAAAAATTGACTATTGTTGAAATATCTGAAAGAAAATTATTGCTTGAAAGCAATTTTGCTATTGGAATCTGTCCCCTGCAGATTTGTTTTAAAGAAGATGCTAGATTAGCTGCCAAAGACTCTGAGGTTTTTCAGTCTGAATGTCTTTTAAAAATTATTTGAAATACTATAAACCAACAGGACTGAAACAGTATGGGATCCCAAAATAATTTTGTGCTCGTAAATGGAAAGCAATCCACTAAGCAAGCGACATTTGAAAAAGGTATAATTTATAATTTAAGGCATGAAACAGTTAAGGTTTGCTTTTTAAAAGCTGTGTTTTCAAAACCTATCACTACTTCCCCTTTTATTCCAAGTATTTATTTGAGTGTGGCTTTTGATGGAAAATATTTTAAACTGAATGAACTCTTAAGCAATTAATGATTATAATTCTTATACAAGTGACATGATATAAACCCACAAATACACCACAAAAGACATTCCAGTGACTGACTGCTTAGAATTTGCGGTAGCAGAGGAATGGGAATATGGTTCTCACTCATTCTAGAAAAAGCAATTATGTTGGTCAATCATGCTAAATTCCATGAAGTTACACCACTGTTTTAAAGATAAAGGCAAGAACATTTTCTATTTTCCTTCATAATATTTTTAAACTTTTATTTGGCTTTAAACATGTTTAAAATAATCATTTAGGCAATCAATACAATTTAAACAAAATAAACAAACCAGAAAAAATGCAGTTTGGGTATATTTGTCACACGTTACCTTTATTGGCATCTGTCTGTCACTCTCTGAATGTCCTGGGGCACAAGAGAAGGTAAACTCTAAATTGAGAAGATCTCAAACTAGATGATTGTCTATTTTAGCATGCATAAGCCTGATTATTGTGTATCAGTTCTCTGTGCAGCAACTAAGATTAATCTGCAAGGCAATGCAAGGATGTATTCATGCTTCTATCTCATGGGGTCCTTGCGCTGAGGTTCCGTTGCTTATTACTTCACTTATTTGACTCCATTAAATAGATAAAGCTATCTACATCTGATGTGGAGATTAAACAAATAAACTTATGAGTCAGTGAAAAAAGCGACTTACATATACGCAATAAAATATGAAACTGCTAGTAGTAATTCCAAGTGATAGATTTTTGCATATGTATACACTCTGTGATCACCATTCACATAAAAATATGCACCATGTCCACTAGTCCAGAAGATTCTGCAGGTCAGTGCATCTCTTCTCTCTAGGAGATAACCACTGTTCTGATTTTTATTTTCCTCAGTTAGTTTCAGATGTTTTTAAAAATGTATATAAACTGAACTCTCTCTTCTTCTCTCTCTCTATATATATATAGTGTATCAATTCACTTACAAAATTTGCTAATATTTTAAGTTCCTTCCAATGCATATGTTAGTTCAGGGGAATGGCAAGCATAGTAATCTTTTCAAAGATTATTTTACAAGTTCAATACAATGAATTTCTTTAAATTCAAGGTGATTTCTTTTATCAGATTGAGATAACTATCCAGACCTGGAGCATCTGCGAGTGGGTGGGTTGCTTTGAGGAAAATGAAAGTGTCAGAACAAGGGCTCTATATACTATGGAGAAAAGAGATGAGATTGGCTAACTAAAATGCAAAAGAATGAGTGTGGGCCTGAGAAAACCGGGCGGTATCCTTGCATACACAGTGTTATCATGGACTCCAGCTATTAGTTTTAGCTTATCAACGTCTCTAGCTTGAATGACAAATGACTTCAGTTTTATGATCTGTAAGAAAAAGAGGTTGAACTAGATTGGAGTCAGAAATTCCTGTCATTCCAGGAGGCACCCAAGTGACGTCAGTACGTGAAATGGCCTGTGAATGTTACCCACTAAGCCGAAGCAGTGGTTCCTGAGCTCCAGCTGACCATGGGTGGTCACATGGAGAATGTTGTGAAATGGCCCAGTGTGGCCCAAACCTCTCCATTTTCAAGGCCACCTAGAAATCTGGAAGTCATCCTTTGCATCCTATCATCCTAGTCATCCTATCTTAACTTCTTAAATCTATAGAATCAATCAGATATAACCCTCCTCAACCCAGAGAAAAGCAAACTTGATTTCTAGAGATAAGAAACCATCACATCAAGATTACTGACGAGATTGCTGCTGTTCAATATGGTAGCCACTACCATGTGTAGCCGCCAAGCACTTGGAACCTACCTATTTCAAATTAACATGCACTGAATGTGTAAAATACACACTAGATTTCAACACTTAATACACACACCAAATTAATGCCTTGTTGATAATTTTTATATGGATTACATGTTGAAATGATACTATTCTTGCTATATTGAATTTAATGAAACATAAACATTAAAATTAATTTTATATGCCTATTTTTAATATGTACCAAATAAAAATTTTACATTACATCTTTGGCTCCCATTTATGGCTGTAATTATTTTTCTATGGAACAGACCTAGATGGTCATTTTTTAGTGTTTCATGGTTATGAGCTATTACTAGATGATAGGTAATTATACATAGTTCCGTACCTGCAAGGCATACTTCTTTTCCCTCCTATTCAACAAGAAAGAGATAAAAAAGGTTCAAAGGTTGTTTTTGTCAGAGGACTTTTGAGTACACTAAATTAAATGAAAGCAGGCAGACTTTCATAAACAAAAGCACAGGGTGCTTCACCAAAGAAGACCTAGAATGATGAGTCTTTCCTACTTTCTCCTGCACACACTTGGCCATTAAGTAGACATTCCATTTGCTTAACAGATATTTTCACACCATATGTGCTGAAAGCACTAAATGGTAAGACTTATAATCTTCTTCCATCTCTTGTTTTCAAGAGACCAGAAAGCACTAGAGGGAAAAAACAGACACTCACATATGGTGATCTCATAATGAAATAACCAGGACCCCTTATACTTGGAAAACCCTTCCAGTCTTCTGAGTTTATTTGCAGGGTTTGGTGCCCCAACAAGGCTCTAATACAAACCCCTAGTACAACAAGCAGAAATTGAAACAAAGGGACTCCAACAGGGTCAGTTTATGTGAAAATAAAAAGGAAAATTTCAGTGACAACCCTGCCAACCATTTTTCCATTCATAGAGACATGACCACATCCTGTCAGTAAGGTGAGGGAGCTCGGCGTGGCAGTGCAATACTCTGGGAAGGTGAGGCCAGAGTATGGAAATCGGAGATCAGCCTGGGCAATTTAGCAACTTATTGGAATTGTCTCAAAATTAAACAAAAGGATTGGTGATGTAACTCAGTGGGAAGGCTCTGGCTCATTCAAACTCCGGTGCTGAAAAAAGAAGTTACAAAGTAAGAAAAAAACCAATCAGAATATTTGTTTGGATTGTTCAAAACCCAAATAAGGGTGAATTTAGAGAGAATAAGTAAAATGAAGGGAAAGGGAGAAATTATTTGTAAAATAATAGAAAAAAATTCATTTTCCAGGGTTGAAAGTTTCTAGTCTTTGGATTGCAGGGGTGCACTGCAAACCCAGCATAATCAATAAAACAGAGTAGTGACACACATCATCATGTGTTCTTTGAGCAGTCGTGAGAAAGACAGGGCCAGTAGATTTCCCGGTAGAGGGGTGGGCAGGGAAGACTGTGTGGATGAGTTTGAGGCCAAGAGGAGCTCTGACCTCAAAGAAGAATTGGAAGCCAGAAGGGGAATGCCGCCTTGAAACTCAACTTGAAATATTACTTTCAATCAAATATTAGTAAAACTGAGGGTGTACAAAAGACATTTTCATATTCTCAATGCTGAGAAATTTTTCTATCATACTTTATTTTTAAGAGACAACAAGTAAAACCCATAAATTGCAAGAGAGAAACAGAATGCAAATAGGAATGAACAGAGATGAAATGATAAGTGAAAGACCAGGAGATCTAGCACAAAGATTTGGCAACAGTCCCTGGAGAAGTCAGGGAATATCAGAAAGGCAAGATACAGGAAAAGTCTCTCACAAACAAACCCAAAACTTGTATGTATTAGCTGTGTTTGGTCATAGAGAAGAAATATTGAGGTGACTTTTAAAATTCAATTACAAAGTGTGAGAAAAATTGACAGGGATGAACACTAAGTAATTTTCTAAAAGGACATAATTAGTTTCCAAAAGAATAAAACATCAGTAGGAAATATAATTACAATCTAGTATTTTGCTTAGCAGTGATCAATATTTATGTAATTATAGAAAGATTAGCGTGATTTTTGTTCAACAAAAATATTATAAAATGTGAGAGATATAGTGAAATTCTGTATTGTTTCTAATGTTTTTTTATTATTATTTATTCTCTTTAGCATGAAGAAAATGTGAGAGAAATGAAAAGAAGAAATAGGGTCATGGGTTGCCAGAGTGTGAAATTTGCATTTTTCTTTCTAGCATAGAAGCCAGTGTCTAAAATTTGTAAAGCAAAGAATCATAGAAAAATGTGTTATTAAGAGCTATGAAGTTAATGCAGAAAACACTTTGGAGAACTGAATTAGTTGCTTCTATTATTTAAGAGTTGAGTTAGAGAACACTGTTTTTCATTATAACTCATGGAGTACTACTTGACTTTTTAAAAACATTCCCTTATATTTCTTTGATGAAAACATAAAATATGTCTTTACAAAATGATTTGATCTATGAAGCCTACAATCAAAAGAAGTACCTAATACATAAAAAAAAAAAACTATTCGAGGTTCACAGTGTTAAGAATGAGTGGAAAGTTTTTTTAAGAGCACAGGAAGCCAGAGGACCAAACAATGGTTTGAATAAATAATGAAGTATTCTGAGAGAAAATTTGGGACTTTTTGGAATGATTAGCTCTATAAATTTACTACAATCAAATAAGAGTATAAAATGCTTAAAATTAAAAGGATGGAAATTGAGTGTTGGGAATGAATCATAATCTTAAAGAGCTGGTGCATATTGAACTTGTTTAGGTATAATATTTTGGAAGCTTAAATATGGGAGGAATTTTTATCAAATATTCATTTTTATGTTTTATTATAAATCATAGTTAATGATTAGAGTTAATGGTTATCATTAAATCATGCTTAATGATATGTCTTTTTTGTATTTTTGTTCAAAATATTGAAATATACACAGTTGTACATAACACTATGAGATGTTTCCTAAAATAATTTATGTTTTAAAAATGCAAAGATTTTGATTTGCAGCCTACCTCAGAGAAGGTAGAATGAGATCAATATCTATCTTCTGTATAACTGTTAAGGATAACAGACTACTTTAAAATACTTTTGCTGGTTATCAAAGATACTATTTGCACTATAGATTGTTTAGGATATGAAAAACATGCAAGAGAAGGAAATAAAAAACTCACTTATAGGAGGAAGGATAGAGTAGGATATAGCAGGATAGAATTCAGATAGGAGGAAGAAATTCGTGTCTGGTAGGTCATAGTGTATGTGGCTGCAGACACTGTCTTTTCTTCATACCATCTTTTCAATACCTAGTACTGTGCCCATCATGAAACAGTCACTTCATTTAATGCCAGGTGATTGAACAAAATGCTCGTGAGTCTTATTCTGGTAGCACAAGTTTAATGTATAAGGATTGCAATAACTTTGTTTTTGAAATAAACCGGTACTGTGGAAATAATTGGATAAATTATTATGCTAACCATGCAACTTTCTGCAAAAGTTGAACTTTCAGGAGTCATTTCTTCATCTGTAATAATGAGAATTAGTAATAGTTTACTTGCAGAGTTGCAATAATTAATCATTCATAAAAATGAATTTGTAACAATATCCCACAAATAAATGCCATACTATTAGAACTTTGCTGGCATATAGTACGATCTCACCAATGTTAGCACACACTCACTACTCACCTTCTTCAAGTAATGTTTCCAGTGCAAACACTACTGTTCATTGCAAATTAAACTGTAACATATTAAGTGAGGAAGAGGTGGAAGGGATTTTAAAAAAGACAAAGAGAAGAATACTTCTTACTATGCCTAGAAGGCAAAGACCAGGTATCAGGTATTAAAACTTTATCTTAGTGACCTTCAAACTAAACCCATGGTTTGGATCTAGCTACAAAGCTCAATTTCATTGGAAGTGAACATTATATCCTCCGGGACTTTATATAACCAGTCAATAAAGACTCTTAATTGGTTGAAAGCTACAGAGCAAGTCTCTATATTTGCAATGGAGTTCACGATCCATGCATATATATTTAGAAGCAATGTAACATTTAGAGCTGTGTAAAACCATGATGCTTACTCAGTTCTAGAGCTGCATCTCACAGATGAGGAAATATAGATTCCAAAAGATGAAGTCACTTGCACAAGTCAAAGAGATTAAGTCACAAAGCTAGGATAGGCTTAATGCATTGCCATTATTCTCTACAGCATTTTGCTATACCAATCTCTCCTAGTCAACATTATCTGCTGACGTTCAAATATAAATGCTCAGTTGTTGTAAATATACCCTAAACTCATACATCAATGTCCTGATATATCCTTCACGTTTTGTGTGCATAATTCTACTTTCTGGCATTTGCAAGTTGAACTGAGATGTTTTTGTTAAAATTTGATAATTAGATAATCTTCTTTGGATATGAAAATGGGTGACCTTAAGCCATCGGATCTTGATTGGAAATTAATCTTAAAAGTGTAGGGATAAAGAAGATTCCAGATGAACAGAGATTAGAAGAAGGCCACCATCCTCTGATGTGAAAACGATAGCAGATATTCATTCAATTGGATATGCAGCAGTTTAGTGCATTTTCATATATTTTGGTTTTGTTCAATGTTACCACCCATGAGAACATATAAAATTAAGAATCACAGTCAGACTGTCTCATTCTTCAAATAAGAAATTTGAGGCTTATTGAAGTTAAGCAACTTTCTCAGGATTATTCTACTATTAATCAAGCAGGGGACACTTCTAAAAATATTTTGCTAATTATTTGAATGTGTGTAATTTATTTTCACTATCCATAATTTTCGAATGCACAGGTCTTCAGAAATATTCTGTTGTCAAGTTTTGTCCAATCTCTGTCCAATTTTAGGATGAAACCTTTTTGAACCACCACAGATGCTTGAGAAGAAGAGCAACTCAGATTCAAATTTATGTCTTTGAACTCCCAATTTTCAGGCACTATTTAAAAAGTGGACATTGTACTAATACATTTCATTTTTCAAATAAACCTTTACATGTGATCTATTCTTAGAGACCAAGTACGGCAAGTTAACTACACATATGTGGTATTTTATTGTATTTTTTGTCGGAGGAAGTAAGGTCTGAGTAGATTCTTATGCTTTGGTAAAACAACAGCAAATTTCTGTACAGCTGCAAACCGTATGTAAAAGTAGACCCACATTTTAAACTTATCTATTAAAACATAATAGCTTTTAAAATAACCATTTAAGCTGTGGGGTAAAACTGTCACCTGTATTACTGGTTATATTTACTATTCTTTTGGAAGACATAATTCATCTTAGTATGTGTCATTCTAATAGATCCAGGTAATGACCACATGGCACAGGTTGCTTGCTATGCTACAAACAGTTTTCAAATAAATTACACATCTAGTTTTTTCATCTCCTTGGCCAAACATATTCATTCAACATAAAATGAGTTGGAGTCTGTGACCCCTCAGTGAACTGGCTGATTTAGTTACACATATTAGTTTCAAAAGGATTTTCCTTTCCAAAGTTATTTTCTATGTGTAATATTATATAGGTATGGGAATTTTAATGGACATTAAACATTGAGAGACAGGCATTTTACATAATATTTAAAAGTGAATATATCGATTATCTATGATGTATTTTCAACTATGTGCAAAACAGGCTAAAAAGTCAGTGATGGCCAGAACATGGCAAACAAGTCAGCTGGCTGAGCCCAGCCTCGCTCCTAATTGTCTCTAAGCAGGCTTTCCACTTTAAAAATGAACAGCAGGAGAAACTAGGATTTTTCTATATTATCTGAAAGTTCCGTAGTTAAGAAATGAAAACATTTTACTTTCAGAAATATATACGCAAACACACCTAGGTCAAAGAGTAAAATTGAGGGAAAAACACAGCCATGGTCTGAATCTAAAATGTCCCCTGAAAGTCTTATGTGTTTGGTAAGTGACTGGCCTAAGGGGATGCTACGCTCACTGGTGGCCTCGGTCTCGTTATGCACCCCTTAGGCTGGCTGGAGGTGGAACATGACTGGCAGGGGTGTGTTTTCCTCCCTGGCTCCACCCTCTTTTCCCCTCCCCCACACTTTTCCATTATTCTGCTTTGGGGCCAGCTGACTATGGAATGAACCCATAATCCCAGAAAAATCTCTCTTTCTCTAAGTTGTGAATATCAGATATTTTGTCCCAATGATGGAAAAGTGATTAATACAAATGCTTGACTGTTTTGGGGTGGATAATCTCCACTCAGAATGAAGAGACCATGATAATTATAAGTCCATAGTAAACAGCATTCAAGTCCATAGTAAACAGATAGCATTCATTTGGTATAAAACATAAGTAAATTTAGATATATATCAGAAATTCAAATTCATTATAACTTATTATGCAAAAGTTTCCAACCACACTCAACTAAAACAAAAGGGGACTCAAAATCAGTCTTCATAAATTAAAGTATGAGTTCCTCCTCAGGTGTGGTATGCTGATCGCTAGCAAATAATGTTTTAAAATCAATACAAAGCATAGTTGGGCGTGAGTCTTATCTCAGCAAATAGTGAAATGGTTCACGTTCTGTGTTCTATTACCTATGGTCTGGAAAGTTGGGGAGTGGCAGTAAGAGGGAAAAAAGTATAGAGCTTTAAAGAAATAATAAGTAATTGTGACAATTATTTACCAGGAACTTACTAGATAGAAAAAGAGTTTCTAATATGTATTTATGGTTTGGAACTTTCATCTATTAGAAGGAGAGGAGAGTGAAGAGTGTGCTTTCTAACATTTTTTGCCTTTTTATTTTAAATTTTTATTAGTACATGTGTGCAGCACATAATGATTACATTCTTCGTGGGGACTCGGTATGCACATGTACCTAACACATCTTAACCCTGCTTAGATCCTCTTGAGCGCCCCATTTCTTATCTTTGCTTTTAACTTGTGTCCCAACTTTTTTGAGCAAAGCAATTTTTTCTAAATAAACACTTTAGAGATTCTCCACCATGACAGCACTCATAAAATGCAGCATAGCAAAAAGTTAATTTGAACTTGGGGATGCTTTCAAATGAATCATTGCTGTAGGATCAGAATAGTATATGTGCATATTTTAAAAATGTATGTACATGCTCACATATGTGTACATAAAACATTTGTATGCGTAAACACATATTCATATTATATACAGACATCTACAGGGATGCCCTACACATATATTTAATAAGTACATTACATATTCAAATAACACATGCTCATGCATTCATATGGATTAACATTTATCCAGTGATTCTACATGCAATATTAAGAGTATATGGAAATCCGATTTTTTGAAATAATCTTGATGCCGTTGAAGGTGAACACCGCTATTTTTTAATTTTTGTTTTTGTCTTTGCAGTACTGGGGATAGAATTCAGTGCTTTGCACAAAGTAGGAAAGTGCTCTATTGCTGAGCTATACCCCCAGCCCTCTTTATTTTTTATTTTGAGACAAGATCTCACTCAGTTGTCCAGATTAGTCTTAAATATGTGATCCTCTTGCCTCAGTCTCCAGAGTACCTGTAATTGTTGCATGAGTCACTGTGTCCAGCAACATTGATAGCTTTGAAAATATTTACTATAAGTTGGAACCTCAGCTCACCAATTCAAGTTGAATGTGCTCTACCTTGTCAATTTCACAACCACTTTGGTGAATAATTTTGAATTACTGTTCTTAAAAAATGTCAATGTCATTTGTGAGAAGCTTTCAGTCTCACGTAAGAGATATACTTTCTTTTATATGAACATTTTTTATGTTTTAAGATGTTCTCCATTTCTATCCTATACAAATGCTATGACCTGAGTGCTTGTATGTGGCCCTCAGCCCCAAATTCCTACACTGGAATGCTACCACCCTCACCCCACGATGATGGTATCAGGAAGTGGAGCCTTTAGGAAGAGATTCTGTCACAGAGATACAGTCCTTGTGGATGGACTTGGTGCACTTAAAAAAGGTCCCAAGAAAGACCCCTTGACCCATCCACCATGAAGTTGCCATGGAAACACAGCCATTTAGGAAGTAGAAAGTGGACCTTCCTCTGGAGCCACATCTACTACAGTCTTGATCTTGAACTCCCAACCTGCAGAACCATGAGAAATACATTTCTGTTGTATATAAGCCAGTCAGCCTATGTGATATTTTTGGGGGTAGTTTGAATGACTAAGACAACACATTATATTTTCATTTTTAATAATTACCATACAAAGATCAGAGTTTCTCAAGATCTCTTAGGATTTTTATATGCTCCCCCCGACTGCCAATGTGTGTTTTCAATGGCTGCAAGTTCTATGTGAGTGTGTGTGAGAAAATAAGTGAAATTTGTGCACCAAATATAGTTCCTATGAAATGTCTCTTTTTACTTTACTTTTTCTCAAGAGTCTTTTAGACAGTCTGGTTTCTTCAGGCTAATACAACCTGCTTTCTCAAAATTGTTCCTTGCCTTTTTTCAAACATTTTAAAAAATTCTTAGATCTATCTCTTTATAAGCACATTTAAAGTGTTTCCTCTTACCTGAAGTTTAAATAGTACTAGTATATTTTGACTTTCCTTGAAAAGTAGTCCACAGATTTTCTCTGCCTCAGCAAAGAATATAGATTTTAAATGATTGGCAATCAATACATATAAGTAAATGTGGTCCTGTGGAGACCTTTAAAATGGAATGTATTCTCATATAACAGCAGAAACTTAATCACTGCCCAATGTGAAAGAACAGATCCATTTTCTCTTCTGCACATGAGCCTTTTAGGTATTAGAACACAATATATATGTCTCTTCTCCAGGGGTAACGTTCAGCACTTATTTGACTGAACTTTATATGACATGGTGGTTAGTTCCTCCCTCAAATTCTCTTTAAATTAATACTTTGGACTGAATGAAACATGTATTTTGGGAATGGTTGGAGCATACTAGTCTTGATAACAGTTGATCATAATTTCTATGATCTAGAAAATAGACTACCATTAATGTGACTCAGGAGAAAAGCCATGTCATAGCATTCGTCAATTATGATCTTGTTAACCTCTCCTCCTTTCAGTACTGTGGAGTATTTTTTGAACCGTGTCCATAAAGCCCTTGGATTTCCTATTACTAAGGAAAGAAACATGTACTACCTTGTGATCTGGGAGATCTCGAGAATGGAGAAGGCAATTTTCTAGACCACAAGAGGAAGGAAGGATTTCAATTCAATTATTTTAACTTGAAACCCAGATGCTAGGGTAAGAATGGAAACGAAGGCACTTTGCTCATCCCTTCAGCCCACACACTACCTATTGGAATCAATATTATATCTTGGCTTCTGTTTAAATTAGAATTCTGAAAATGATAATGCATTCAGACTTAAGTGAATTTTGCATTCTGCTTCATATAGCCTTGAGAAAAGATGCTTGTACATCGTCCTGAGAACCTAAGCATTTCTCTTGGTTAGCTCCAATAACTTAACACGTTCACCTTGCAGAGCTCAAATAAACAAAATTCCTATGCCTGAATGATTTGATTTGACACTGGGAATAAGCAAAATGTCTTCATAATTAATTGCTCCCTTTGCAGGCCTCTCTATTTCAGCAGCATGTAGCCACAAACACAGATATTTATTTGTGTGGAAATTTTCTGGTGCAAATGTGCATGTGGATGTATAAATAAGTTCATATAATGGAAAAACTGTGCTTTAACTGTTTCCCTCTAGTTGTGTATTCAATATTTTTCCTGGCCACTTATAACTAAATATTTTGTATATTCATGAAACTTCTATGAAGCATAGTTGAAGGATTTTTTTATTTTCAAGTATATTGAAATGTTTCTCACTGTTCTCATACTTGTATCAGCTGTGCCACTGTATATTTATTGCCACCTGGGATTACTTCAGAATAATAGAAAAAGAATAATGATAGCTAACTTGCACTGCTATACAATGTTTGCATCAAATTATGAGTCTCATCCTGAGAAACAATGGTTAACATAAATGTTAAACCCTAAATTGAAAGGGTGGGAATGAAAGAGAAAGAAAGACAGAGAGACAGAGAGAGAGAGACAGAGAGAGAGACTGTATCTAAAACTGAAATTTATTAACACTTGTAAAATCCCATTAAAACCCTTCAATTTATGGCAGTTAAGCAAGTTTACATGTTAGAATCATTTGAGATTTCATATTCAAGGGAGATAATTTGATGTTTTATAAATTATCAGAGGTCTAAAGATGCAGACACTGCAGCATAGTAGCACATATTATAGAAGTCCTGAATTTTGTATTCATCTGAGCTCTTTACTGGTTGCTTATAACAAGAGTAACTCCAGGGAATAGTCATGTACAGGGATACAAGACAAAATAATGGGACAGGATACTGTAAAATAACTCACCTGCTCTTACTGGTAACAATGCAAAGTTGACATTTATAAGATTAAATAATGCAAGCAAACATGAAACAACATTGAATAAAAGGAAAAGAAAATTTGGTATCATGGGTAGTTTTAGAATATAGCATTTTCTTTTTCTTTTTTTTCCTTTATGTTCAGTAACAAATCAGACCATATGATGATCCATGATTCCCTATTCTTGTATTAGGAGTATTTTAATCAACAGAGTGGGATTTAAATAAATTTCCTGGAAAAGATAAGGCAAACTCAAATGTTTTTCAGGAAAATGATTATACATCTTTGCTGTAAAGAATATACACATTTAGAAGAATATCTTATGACTGTCAGATATTTGAATGAGAATTCATATTGTTTTTGAGGTTAGACAGAAAGTTTTTAAACTACTACAGGTACTAAGCACTTTGATCATCCATATTGTTGCTTAGCCATATTGCAATTTGGGGTAAAAGGAAAATTCAGCAATACTCTTTCTCTATTTAAAAGTTTAGTACTTTATTCATCATGGAGTTTTTGCATTAGTTTTGAATATCTATCTATCTATTTGTCTATCTATCGCTCTATCTACTATCATTTTCCTTTTGCCTTTCCCTTCTTTTTTTTCTCCATTCCCCCAACACAGTTTCTCTTCCCTTTTGAAGTTTCTCCTAATTTTTCAATATCTATTCTCCATTTTGTATCTCACTTACTCTTTCAACTTCTCACACTAGGGAGACAATACCATGTGTGCATATTTGGGTCTTGTTTATTTCACTTATGAGTATGTCTCGAGTTGCACCCATTTACCTATAAAAACCTTGAGTTTATCTTTCTTTATGGCTGAGTAGTACTCTATTGTGTAAAAATATCATATCTTTTTTATCCCTTCCTTGGTTCATAGGCATTTAGGTTGTTTCCAAGATCTGGCTATTATAAATTGTGCTGCTATGAACATCGGTCCACACATATCACTGTGGTACAATTCTTCTGGGAAGATTCCTGGAAGGAGAATAGCTGGGTCAAGTGGGACCGACAGTCCTAGTTTTTTTCAGGAATGTCCACACTGATTTCCACAGTGGTTGCACCAGTCTACACTCCCACCACAGTGGAGAAGATTTCCTTTTCCCCCACAACCCCTTCAGCATTTGTTATTAGTTGATTTCTTGATGATAGCCATTCTTTCCAGGGTGAGATGGAATCTCAGTGTTGTTTTAATTTGCACCTCTTGAATGAGCAGTGATGTTGAAAATTTTTCATATACTTATTTGCTGTTTGTATTTCTTCATCAGAGAAGTGTGTATTCATCCCAGAGGACCATTTCTGGAACAGATATTTACATTTCAGAAGTCTGATTTTTTTAAGTTTTTTTATATGTTCTCAATACTAATCCTTTGTCTGAGGAACAGCTGGCAAACTTTTTTAAAACATTGTGTCTGTTTTTTGTTTTTGCTCATTTTTTTTTCTGTAGTTAGGGCAGGGGACAGTGGAACAAGGCCTCCTGCAGAAGTTAGTGGCAGAGGACTTTGTAGTGGATTAATGGTATAGACATAGGCATATATGAGAATGGAGCACAGCAACCAAATATTCTTTGAACATTATACATAATGGTATCAAATATTTCAAGTGAAGTTAATCCTCTTTCTGTGACTTGATTGCTTATTTTAAGATAATTAACAGCAAGACAAGTTAAAAATAAAAAAAACCTGATACTGCATTCAATACACTTTATTACCTTCTCTTCCCAAATTTTTCAGAAATCTAAGGCCATCATATGCATTAAAAGAATCTGTGGATAAGGGTAGGAAGAGGACTTCAGCTATAACCAAAGAATAGGGATCCATGGCAGAGAGTCTGTCACTTCCATGGCCAGACTATAAACCTAACTATTTCCTTTCTTCATTAGGTGAAATTTATTCGTGACTCCACTTGTATCCCTACTAAACTTTATTTTAGTTGTACCTGGTTGCTTTGGTGGCTTACTCTATTGCTTTGAATTTTATAATTCTCTTTCCAAGAATCTGGCCTTCCTTTTTTTTTACCCTTCAGAGTTTAACAAGAACCTTTTTGGGGTTGAGTCCCGTAGGGCCCAATATATATATTAAATGACCACAGATTTAAAGATGACCCTGGAAGACCTGGGGCACCATTTGTTTTGTGTCCTCAAGTTGACAGCCATCACTGATAACCTCTTTCTGGCTCTGGCTTTCCAGCTGTTTCTCCACCACCTCATAACTGACTTTGTTTTTCGACTGAGCTGATGCCTGTGTGTGTGTGTGTGTGTGTGTTGTGTGTGTGTGTGTTGATGGAATAAAATCAAAGCCTCTGCAACAACTGAAGATTGATTCTATCACTGGTTTCCTTTGGTCCACCAGGACTCCCAGAGTGAGATTAACCTGGTCAGACTAGATACAGGCTTTTCAGAATCACACTGATTTTATAAAAGTGTTTACTATTTCATGTTGTAATGGTTTCCTCAATATTTTTCTTAAGTGTTACAATTCCTGCCAAAGATATAACGAAGAGCTTGGCTGTAAAGTAAGTGCAAGATTCAAGAGAGCAGTTAACTTTTCTTTTGAGGGAGAAGAGAAATTGTTTTTGCAATCCTTTTGGCCCATTCACAAAAAGTCATAGGGCTTAGGGAAGAAGAATGCTGGGCAAGAAAGCAAAGAAATGGAGGCTTCCTGGGGTACTTTCTGGAATATGTCTGCGTCACTTCTGTTTTCATTTTCTTCTTCTCTCTCCTGAACTTGTCATATACTGTGACAGTCTTTTAGGCAAGAAATCACCCCATTTTGAGAGCTATAACTTCATCTTGTTCATTAATGTCTCACTCTAGGGTAAAAAGAACGGGTACATCAATGTCTACCTGGAGGTATAATAAAAATAGATGTATCACACAGAGATGGATCATTTGTCTGGTTTATAGGGAATGCCTTCCCATGCCTGGGGAATTTAAGTATTCACTTGAAAGGAGCAGCCGCGGCAGCGAGGCTTCTGCTGTTCCTCATTCACCACAGAGCAGTAATTCAATTAATTTATTACTCGGAGAGGCTTTGGCACAAGGGTGGTGTACATGACCTACTCGTGCTGGGAGCAGATGAAAACGCTGTGTTGGCAGAAGGCTTCCATCTCCTTAATGAGATGTGATACTGTTTAGGGTGTTCTCAGGTATAGGAACATGTTCAAAATTCAAACCGAAAGGAAGGAGACATAAAAAACAGTCAGGGAGACAAGATGCATAACAATTCCCACGCACTCATCAAGGTTTTCAATTGTGAAATAGTAAACTGTCCCCTTCTCTCTAGAGGGGACAGTTTTACTCTTTCTTTTTGTGAAGGGTGTACTGTACATTATCTTCCTACATTGTGTATTGACATTCCTAGCAATGTAACTAAGAACACAAACTTTCTCTGATAACAGTGACGCCCTGATGAAGCCTACATACCTGCTTCGAGAGCTCCACTAAGCCTGCAGATGGTGACTAGAGAGGGAGGAGACTGCGTCCTGTCATTATTCGACTTCCAGTCTAATTTTGGGATTGCGTAGACACTCAAGAAGAGGCTCCTTAATATAAATTATACTGCTGATCAGGAATCAAAGCAAATCACAGCCTGCTGCCCTGGCTCATTTCAGCTCTTAAAATGGACTTCCTCTGCCTTTAACTCCCCTCATCCTTTGTCCTAAGAGACCCTTCCATGTATTGTTAGAGGCAAGTCTGTTTCCCACAGTAGTTTATATGCTTCCTCATATCATAGCGTTTTGATATGAATTCCGTTAAGTAGCATACTTAAAAAAGAGAAGAAATTTCACAGTTGAAAATGGGTATGACATTCAATCCAAAGTGTAAGGATGGTTTGGACACTTCCCACAGCTGCAGACCAAGCAGGCCAGCTGCGTTCTGCTTACCTCTCCTTTTACCTGCAGTCCTGTGTCTGCCTTGTTGAAATGCCATTGCTAGGATCCTTACCAGTAAGGGGTGAGTAGTAAATATTTGTTAAGCAGAAAGGCAAATACTTCTCTGCAACATCTTTTACAATCTCTGACTCAGGAATCCCAAGGCAGGTGGTGTAAGCACAAAAACCACCAAAGGGCCATAGAAAAGCAGAGAATTTAAGGAGGACCAAGAGCAAGTGATTTCCTTTGACCATATCTGCTAATTCCCAACAATTCCCAATATTCCCAACAATTCTGTTGGAAAGAGAAATGAGAAGCACATATCTGATGGAGATGTCATGTTTTCCAGTGGCCAATTGTTCATTAGATACCAGTGACTACGTAAGTGGTAACTAATTAGTAAACTGACTGTTCTCACACCCACGTGGTTCTCAATTTTCGGTGATGCCTTTTGCTGTCTGGCTGACCTGAGATGACAAACACCTCTAAGAACCTATACAAAAGATACTCACATCAAAAGAACTCCATTGAGCACTGTACCTTTGCTTCAAGTGTGTCATGGTGGGTAAACCAGGTGGGAAGAATCATACAGAATAGTGCTTTCCATGGCCTGTTCCTGGTAGGTGAGCTAATACTCCTGCTGGTTATTATTTACATGGGTAGGATCCTGGTGGGAGCAGTAATCCTGCCCTGTGGTACGACAGACAAAGGTACAAGTAATTGGGAACATTTGCAGAGCTGTTAGATTTTAAATGGGGAATCAGGGGTCAGGAGAAAAAACATTTTGAGAATAAAGAGACAGGTACTACAGGTAGAGGTTGCATACTGGAGTTTGACCGGGGAAAGTTGGCCATTGTGTGGGCATTTGATTTGGTCTGCAGAAAGTTTGTGTAACTAGGGAGATAGTAT
>NW_004955453.1:12370245-12373015 GCF_000276665.1 Chinchilla lanigera
CCCAGCCCCCATAATTTGTATTCTATAAGATGAGTATTGAGTAAATTTTACAACCTGTAGACATACCTCATCTGAACTTCATAATAGTTTCAAAGAGTTTCCACAAGATCACTTTTATTAGGGTGGGGGGTTTAAAGAATGCATAAAAGAGATTTAAGGCTTAGCAAGTGCTGGGGATTATAACCAAAATAATCTAAGAATATGCAATTCAGCTATATGGCTTCTTGATGATGCTGATCTTACTCCTGTTAGTAGTGTCCCTCTGAAAACATAATAGCAGATGGTGCTCTGTAAGAGAATTTAGAGCATTCAGCAAAACTTCCTGAATCACTCCATCCTAGCAGGACAAGGAAGAATTGCTATACGCTCTGAGGCTGTAGTCCCTGGTGCCTACAACTAATGGGAGATTTCCTTAAAGCCTCTGTTACTGAAAATGTGGAAATTTCATATTTTACTCCATGGTATTTCTTGCTTGCTTTGGTAAGAAATCTGAGCAAAACCAATGTTCTTAGAAGAAATTCCTTGTCTATTCATAGGCCCCCAATTCTCACTGTTTGTACCGGTGGGGGATGAGAAAGTGGTGTGAGGGCAGCTTTTTTGGAAACAGGGTGACCAGGGCTGCCCAAGGCCATCAGAATCAGAAGCCTCTGCAATGGGACAACTCAATGCTAACAAGGGGAGACTGAAGAGCAAACCCAGGGGCAGGATCTGTTTACAGGGCTGCTCCATCCCTGCCTCTGTCCCAGCCACAAAAACCTAACAGGAGACGCTGTCCAGGGGGAAAGGGACCAAACTTCACTAACTGGAGGAGAACAATTTCTAACACACTAGCAAGTTCTCCTTAAAAATTTGTGTTTAGTACAGCACAGACGTATAGCAACTTAATAAGCATTAAACTTTGTTTTTTTTTTTTGCTTTCTGACTTTTTCTGAGTGTGCAAGGCTGTTTTCACTTTCTGCCCAAATCTCCCTGCAAAGTGCGATGGTTAACTATCCAACATCACAGATGATGTGCTCTGACATACATAAAGAAGAATTAAAGTGAAATGCATGCACTGTTTAAAGTAAAATCATCTATGTCACGAATAAAAAAAACCAGATGGAACTGTGTCTTTGGTCATGCCTCAGAAGAGTTTCAAACTCCTCTAAAGTACTTAATTTAATAAAGAAAAGAAAACCTTTCAATATTCTAAATGCAATAAAGCAAGCAACAAAAACTCTAATTCTCTAATCACGTTGGAATTTGTATCAATTGTTTCAATGTAAGGAATTCATTGATGGGATGACATTTAGGTTCATGGGGAATACTTTGAGTTTGAATCACAGAGGCAACATAACTATTGATGCTAACGTCACCACACTGACAAAGTGGCTCTGCATTACCACATGCCACGTTTAGAGAAGAATCTGGTAAGTGCAGCTGTGGTTGAAAAAGGGGAAACCTTCTATCAAGTGGAGTGCAGCATGTCTGCAATTTCTTTGACACAAATGTTCAGTTTCTCAGAAACCATTCCTAGCAAACAGTTCTGCACAGACTGTTTCTTTCCCATTTCACGAAAGAGGGATAAGTTTGGTGTAATCTCTTGGTGAGCCCCAGAGCCATAGGGAGAGTGAACAGCTCTCAGGTTGCTTTCTCAGTGGAATGCTACAACTTGACATCAACAGGAAAGGCCAATCAGACTTAAATTGGGGATGCTGGAAACCTTCCCCCAACTGATTGGTGGCAGGAGGAGAGAAGAGAAGGGAAGGATTTACTCAATACCAGGGGATCCGAATAAACAAATGCCATGGTTGTTTCCTGCAGGAAAGTGGAAAGATTAGTCTGGTTTATATTGAGATGAGGATAGAGCTTAACACAGGTTGTAGCTGATTAAACAAGAGTGAATCATTGCGAAGCCCCATCTAGATAATCTTTAGCCATTATCTTTCATAATAACAGAGAAATCCCAACCTTTCAGTTCCTCCCTGACTGATGTAGTGAACACTATGGGGGAGGGAGGGCTCTTAACAGAAACGGCAAAGACTTGGCCATTCTATTGACACCTCAGTCTTTTCCACGGCTCTTTACTTATAGAGATTATACACAAGATACTATTACAAATCCTAATTGTAAGCTTTTAAAATCATGTGTTAGGAAGCTCAGGATCATTTTCAGGGTCTTGGAAGAAAAGTCTCTCTTGCCAAATGTCCTTGAGGACCTTTGTTACTGGAAGTGGGCACTTTGCCAGTTGCTGCCGCAGAGCTTTATAAAAATAGACAAGATAAATGGACTTTTAGTGCAGTATTGTGCCAGACTTTTAATTTTCAGGAAATTATTTTTTTAACCTAGCTGAGAGTCAAGTCAATTTGTGAATTAGTGGAAAGGATGGCTGGATCTGGGGGAAGGGGGTGGCATCTGACATTTTAAGTCAGAAAAGGCTGCCACACAAAACAGATTTCTCTTGGCAATCAAGATAAGTTAACAACCATAAACACATTGTCAAAGGAAAAAATTACATTTTGCTCTAACACAGATTATGTACAGATGACTGATTTTTCTTTCAAGTTCGGGCACAGAAAGACTGTTTATATATTTTCACTTCTGAGCCAGGCAGGCAGAACAGAATAGGCACAGCAAAGAGCTTTCCCCTGGCTTTTTGCTAAGGAAACAGCAGCAAGATCATGGGTTGGATATGTAGTCCAGGTTGCTGAGACACGGACAAAAGTTGCTGCTGCAGATAATTTGCCATGTTTGTTCACTCTTTCTTAGAACCCACAAAAAGACAACGTCA
>NW_004955453.1:12374000-12407315 GCF_000276665.1 Chinchilla lanigera
GAGTGCTGGGATTATAGGCATGTGCCACCATGCCTGTTTAACAGTAATTTTAAGTGTTAAATTCACCTGAGACCAAGTTTCAAGTGTGGCAAGATTCTATAATATAATTGCTTTTATTTAGTCAGAGTTGAGGGGAAAGGAAGCTGCTCAACTCCTTAGCAATCTGCTCTGATTTATTGGAACAAATGTATTAATTTAATATGTACCTTTTGACCCTTTTTGTTGTGCAGAGCATTTGATGGAAGCATATTTTCTGAAAAAGCAGTAAAACAGTCTCTGTTCCCCAAAAGTTTGTAAACTGTAAAGATACACCTGCACTTACAAACACACACACAACCATGTTCACGTTAAACAACACAACGCAGTAGTACAGAAAGTAAAAGACTTAAAACGAGCACCTGTAAGTTATGAATGTTTACTTTCATCATGAATTTGGAAGAATCACAGGAAGGCATGCGTGCCTGCATATGTGCGTGCGTGAACGAATCTTTCTGGCATCACTTTATATGGCTTAAACATGCATTATCATACACCCCTTGAAAGGGCCATACATGTTTATTGAACTCATGCTACATGTTAGGCATACGTTATATATTAGGTCTTATAACTGTCTGAACAAAAACCGAGATGGATATGATGAGTAATTCCATTGTACAGACCTGGAAATAGCACCGTGGATACTAAGCAAATTACCCAAGTCTACCAGCTAGCAAATGGAAGAACTACACTTTTTTTAGATTCATAGTTAACTGATTCAAAATCCTGTTGTCTACCAGGATATCTAAAAATAATGTTTACAGACCTTCATTAGAACTGCTAGGGGAGGGAACAGGGTCAATAAAAAGCAGATTCTGTGGTCCCAAGGCTGCAGGTTGGAGAACCTGTGCTCTGCGCGCTGCAGCAATTTCTCTCATGACTCAGGTATTTGGCGCTTCTGGTAGCGCAGTTGTACGAGGGGAAAGGAATGGAGAAAAATAAATCCCACTCACTGCTCCTTCAGCTGAAGACACTTGAGCATTTTCCACTACAATTTTCCAGAAGTCTACAAATCACTGAGCAAGTAAAAATTCTAGTTCTTCCCCAGGGGAAAATAAAGGAATGGACTTCCCTCACGAGTAGCTGGCGTCTGAAGGATGCTGCACTTCTGAAAGATAAATTTCCAGGTAGCTAATTGGAACCTAATGTGGGTTTTATCCCTACTGTGGAGCTTCCCTTCCCACATCCCTTTTTACAGGGATGGAAGACTCAAAATAAATTTAGCCAGAATTTAGAATGAGAAAAGTTTTTCCATTAGATTTTGGAATAAAATGAAAGTTAATTATAGCAGAAAACAATTTCATCTATTTTATAAGATTCTACTGGGACATAATAGATAATTACAAAGTAAATCCTAGATTCAAAGAATCCCAAGATTGAATGGAAATGTGATTATGTCTATTTGGGAAAAGGCATTTGTGAAATATTTGTGTTCATTATCTTTCTTCTGAGCAGAATAATACTTAAATCAAGCTGTATCCTGTTCTGGGAAAATAAAGAGTTTCCAGAACTGAAATGTAGGATTTTACTTTTCCTAGCTTTGTTGCATTGTAAAACTAGTACACAAATTTAGTAAGACTAGTAGTATGTATTAAGCAGTTTTCAAAGGGGTTAGAGAGCTGGAAAATCACTTTATTGCTATCTTTCATTAAGAATTTTATTGTTTTCTACTATCACTCAAAAATGATTCCTTGTACCTGCATTTTTTATGGAAAACGGGTAAGATATGGTATCTTATGTCACTATACATGCGTCACAAATTCGCACATGCATTCTTATTTTATTATTATCAACAATAAGAATTTTGTCTAATTTAGTCCCCATGAAAACCTGACAAGGTAGAGATGGCATCTGTTACAGGTGACAACACTGAGGCATAGGGAAAGCAGAAAGTAAAACCCAGTGCTTCTCAAACCTTAGCTTGTGTGACCTCAGAGACATTAGAAGTTCAAGGTGCTGGTTCCAGGCCCAGAGATTCTGCTTCAATATACTCTGGAATCATTTCAATAAAATCACTGCTCTCTGCTCCTCTAATGAGGTAAGACACTTCCACAGGTATGTGCTTCACTTTGGCAGGAATAATACCTCGTTATTTAACAGAATTTTTTCTTCAAGACACATTAAGATTATTTTGTCATTTGGAAATATAGTACTTCAGGCTGGGCCATGGCACAGGCTTGACATGCAGCTTGCAGAGGAAAAGGGCAGCCCGTTACCAGGAGAAGAGGTCAAACTGAAGCCCAAATTGCAGTAAATATACTGATCTGGGGTAGGTCTGGAAGGGGGTTGTGTATCAGGACTTTGGACACATTGAACTTCTGTGCTGCAAATGGCTTTACCACTTGTATCATTCTTTGTCAGCAGCCCGTACACTTAAAATGCATGGAGATTAGCACTAATAGAGAACCACGCTGCAATCTGTCCCACCATCCTGTCAACCTACAGCCACTGTCTGGTGTTTCTTCCATTTTTACTGAAATTACTATATTGTGAAAAATGAAGGAGGAAGGTATTTAAAAAAAGAACACTTGGAAGAAAATATTTTTCAATAAAATATTGAGCTAAGACAGGAGCTAAGACAGCTACTGTTTATTGTTGATTTCTCTGCCCCTGAAAAACTAGGAGACTATCAGCTTTCCCTTTGCCAACACTCATGCATCCACCATGCCAAACGATTCCTTCTGAAGATTCAGTCTGGTTTCTCATGCTCCAGGAAGCTGGAAGACATGGCAGGACTCCTTGGCTACATGTCATCTCTGTGCACAAATGGGGGCATACAAACGGCAGATGTAACTTCTCTTTCTTCTCTGTCAGGGACTGTAGTGGACATCTGTTGTGCTTGTCCATCCACCATTGTTTTTCATCTTGGATAGCAGCTTGTTAACATTCCTTGTGGCATGGATAGAGTGAATCCCAACTTGCCAGAGTCAGGCATTTTGCCTTTGCTGGACCAAGTACAACCAAAGATTTTGGTTCTATTTGTTGAATTTTCTCAACATGAGCGGTAAACTGGGTACTCCTAGGCTTGTTATCACACAGGAAGGGGCTGTTTGAAAAGAAAGGGACAGGGAAGAAAGCAGATTTCAGACAGAAAGGAATATTCTTGATGGTGTTATCTGAAAGCCTTAATCACCACTAGCCATGTATAAACTAATAAATTTTCATTTTCTTTTTCCTTGTTTGAACTTTTTGAGTAAGGCTGTAATCACCATCTGGCTTATATTTGAGAAAGTTAAAACAGAATAAATTCATGCACACTAGCATCCAAATAAGCGTGTCTGTATATCAGGGAGACAACTGTGCTCAAATTTTAGGAAACCTAGGTTCTAGTCCTAGATGTGCCACTCTTTAAGGTCCACTGAGGACACCGTCTCTCTGTGTCAGTGTGCCTGGAACTCTGTCTCACGCAGCACGAGTTTCACAGAATGAACTCTCTGAGCGATGCGATTGCAATGTTGCCCTGAAGAGGCTCCGAGTTGCAGAAAATGGTCAAGTCAACTAGACGTTGAGGTCTGAAGGGAGAGGAAAGGCAGAAGCTTCAGAAGCAGGGTTATTCCTTCATTTACACAGACGATGGAGTCCTTTGCTCTCCAGGAAAAAAAAATTTAAAAGCCTTGGCTGTTGGTATTTACCTATTTTTGCCCTGTAAGTATCCCTCTCTGGCCCATTTTCAGCAAGCAACATGATATCAACTGACTCATGGGATTCCTTAACATTTAACAATTGGATGTGGTATCAAAAAAAACTCCAGCCTATAATGTAATTACAAACTGGAAACTCTAATTATCAGAATGGTCTCGCTCTGCAGTTAAGGGATAGCTCTGTGTCCTCCCAGAAGGATTCAGATGTGAATTGCAGAACTCCTGAAAGAAAGAATAGAAATTCCTTACACATCCTGATTGTGAATGGGAGTATTCTGGTGCTACTGAACCATGGCTTCAGAACAGAACTTTGGCTATGGAGGTCACAGGGCACTGCCGCAGGATCATTATCGCAGTGTCATCCACACAGGCCACTGGAGTGTGGTATGCAGCCTGCTCTGATGTGTCAGGTGCTCAAATTCTGAACACAAAGGTAGTCATTGTTGAAAGAGGGGATGGTGCAACTTTTGCAAAGATGAGAAGCTTTTGCCCCGGGGCAGGAGACAATAACAAGGGGATAAGGAGGTGGAGGCACCCTCACCTGTCCTAGATCCAAAACAAGTTCAAACAGAGCAGGTGGAGACTTCAGCAGCAGCAGATAATGAAGAGGTTCCATGAATGGATATGAGGAGAGATGGAGAGGGTGGGGACCATTCCATGTGGCAGCTGCAGTCAGAGGAATGAGGAAAAGAAAAGGACAAAGAGAAGAAGGAGAGAAATAGCTCCAGAAGAGGGCTGCAAGAGCTTTAACTGTGACCTACTTCGGACAGTTGGTGGCTCAGAGAGGGACAGGTGGACACAGGCTGTGCTCCCCAGAAATCGATTGCACAAAGGGAAAGGAGTGGGATATTTTCAGGGAAATAGATCCAGACAGGTTGTAAACTTCCTATCAGCGTATATAATTCTATTCTGTAAAATATTAGTCATTTCACCCAACCTGCATTACAGACAAAAGAATCATAAGCATCACAGAAGTGAAGATATAAAATCCTAACATTGGGATAAAGATCAAAGGAAAAAAGCAGAAAAAAAATGATAGTCTCTGCTACTCTTCCAATCTTTCCAATTAAGATTTTGTCATGGAATGCCAAAGTACCTGTGCTTTAGAGAGACCTTAAAGGGACAGTATACATCTTCAAAGAGGAAAAAAATAGACCTATCAGATTGTCTTTGGCCTTCCATGGCAGGTAAAAACTTTGGAGATTAGAGAATATGTTTTTGTAACTTCTAAAGAAGAAGAAATGTGTTTTTTGAGAGGTCTTTGTGCACAAAACAGACTGCTTTAAAAAAAAATGTTGTTTTGTCTTTGGCAGTACAGTACCAGTTCCATTCTTCTGGGCTTGACAGGAAAGAAATGGTAAGTAATAAACTTCCTACATGTTTTGCTTCACACAGGCATGTGTCTGTGGAACTTGCAGACAAAGGTAAATTATGATATATTCAAAGAATAATCCCCCTGGTGATGCTACTCCATACTCTCTTTCTCCACTCAGAGAAATTATAATCTCCCTTTAATGTTTTTAAATCTCTCTATTTCTCAATTACGAATGTTATTTCCTAAAACACAAAAAGATGTTAGAAAACCAAGGACTTCACTCCCTGAAGCAACATCTGAAAAGAGACTTAGGTACATCACAAAAGAAATGAACTGAATCAAGGCTTTTAAAGCACAAATGTTCGTTAATTCAGAAAGAAATTTCAAAAAGCCAAATAGAAATGTCACAGCCTTGGGTTTAAAGAAGCACCAGGTTTTAGCCCAAATGTAGTCTCCAACATTCTTTAATACTTGGACAAGTCACATTCTCTCTCCAGCCTGTCTTTAATAAAATGCAGACACTGGGACAGATACAGAAGTTTCTGCTTGGCATGAAATTGAAAAAGCCATCTACAATCAAGGAAGACTCAGTTCCTTTAAATACAAAGTAAATAATTCATTTTAAGATTTAGTTGATTTATTTTAGGTACATAAATAATGCACAAATAAATGTTCTGTATAAAATTTTCAAATAAGGGGAAAGTCTCTAGGAAACTAAATTATCATACTCATGTGTTCCTCCCCACAATCATTTCTTCAAACTGGATAAGCATTTTCCCTGCTCTGCTGAATGCCCTTTAGAATGCTTTCTCTGTTCCTTTATCTATGCGTTTGTTTCTATGCTGAAGCAATGTAGTCACATGAGATAAAATTGAAAAATTAGAAAAATAGAGGAATAAAAGAAGAAAAACCAATAAGCCCACAACTTAACACAAATTTAATAAACCATTTAATCTATTTTCTTTAAACTTTGCCTCTGCTCAATTTTCAACAATGATTATAATACATAAAAGGGAGAGATAGTCAATGCTCAGATCAAAATTTAGTATGGTTATGTAGTCTTCTTTGAGGTAATTTATTAACAATTTATCTATTATTAATACTATTAATAAGCAGTAATGTTAATAGTACATCTATTAGGAGCCTGATATTTAAAACATAAATACAGAATAGTTGCTCAGATCACCAGATATAGGCATGTAAGATTGATCAAACAATATTAACACTAGCTGTTCCTTTTAATGAACTAATAGAAATTAACTACTTTGAAGATAACAGTATGCAATATAATAACCATTGCTTATTTCCTGTCATCTTGTTTTGAAATTCTATGTCATTTTTATTGTATTTTATTCTCTTTAATATAAAAAAACCACAAATACAGAGATGATTTTTTTATGGAATGGAAAATACAAATAAACTTCCTTTTAGGATTCTCAAGATGGGTAGTAAATGTGTTTTGAAAAGGCAAAGGTTAATATCAGGATTCAAATCCGAGAATCTTAGAGCTTAGAGGGCACTGAATTTAGAGATGTGACAAGACCACATGTAATGGCTTTCCCAAGGTCACACAGGTAGTCAGTACACAAGCCCTTCTCCTTCATCCGCGATTTTCTCTTTTCCTTAACGGAGTAGACTAAGTTCCTAGAGAGATATGTGCAAGGCTGGAAAAACCAGAACTCAGTAGGACCTTTTACAGGAGAGCCTTTAAACCACTGCCTTAAAACCAAAACTCATCAACTCAGTGTTCTTAAAAATTAAAACTAGTCTTATAATAGAATCTCTTCCTAATACTTAAAAGCACACCCTCTCACTTCTCTTGATCTACACAAAGGTCTTCCAGCATCAGACTCCACTGCATATAGCAGCCATGGACAGGGACTGCTTTTGATTGGACCCTCTGAACTGTCCTTCCTCCCCTGCCAGCCTCACTCATGCAAGGCACCTGTCTGGACCATATCTCTGGGGAGCACCATGTTCTGCCTGCACCCTGACGCTTTGAGAGTAAAAGCCCTTGAAAATAATAATTACATTGAGACAAGAGACAGAAACCAGAATGGTCCCAGACAAATTGGAACATATCATCACTTTCTACACCTCAGAGTGTGTAAGCACTGTTTTGGACCCTGGGGACTCTGTGTGATCCTGCTTTGTCTCAGCATTAGGCAAATAGCTTGTCTCTAGCAATCACTCCCCTTCGCTTGCTCCTCTGCCAGCCACAGGCTGTTGCTCCTAAGATATCAGAAACACTAGTAGGTGCACTTGGGAATAGGAATTAAGAAATTTTTTATAAGATAATAGTTGATTGGGGGAAATATTAAAACCACATTTTCTACATCAGCAAATAATTCTTAAATGCCACTGCTGGGTAGACATTTAAAAAACCGTAATGTAATATATGCCACATTTCTTGCCTTAAATAACTTAGAATTGAGTTGGGATGATAAGCTGTAAGGCAAAAAGGAGACACAATCAAAGGGACTAAGAGTTCAAAACACTAAAACACTTCAGTGTCAAAATGAAGTCTGAGGGGCTGGATATATAGCTCAGTAGCACAAGCACCTGCCTGGAAAGTGCAAGGTCCTGAGTTCAATTCCCAGTACCAATACACAAAAACAAAAACAAACAAACAAAAAACCAAAAGGAAGTCCGCTGATGTTTCCTAGTAGTGAAGGAAACTGGAAATAAGAAAGGCAGGCCACAGCAAAAGAGAACATACTGGTTATAACTTATGATAAAAGGAAAAGAAGCAGTAAGGCACCATATATTTTGCCATTGCAAAGGTAATAAGATGTCTCTGACCACATGATTTGGAGGACTGCATCTCAAACATTAAACCTTGACTCCAGGAGGTAATAGAGGAGTGAGTACTAGCAGAAGGTGCTGGCACCTGGTTCTGAGCCAGCCTGGGTGACAGGCAGGGCTTAAGACAATGAAGACGTGGGGTAGGAATTGCCTTTCCTGCCTTTATACAGGTTCCTGTGACCTTGAGCTCCTGTGACCTTGAAATCCCGCTGATGGCCAGTGTAACTTGGTCTCAGTTGGATAATACACTATGGGGAGCACAGAGAAATTGGCTCTGAGCAGGAGAAAGTCATGAGTGTAACTGGCCTGGATTTCTAAATGATCATGGTACAGCCTTATTGTCAGTCATTTAGGGGGAAAATCCTGTTACCTTATCAAAGTAAAAAACTAAAACATGCTCAATTATCTAAGGCACTTTTATACACTACTGATTGGAGAGTTAATTGACATCTTATTATAGAAGATGATCTGCCAATGAAAAGATAGGAAAGAAGAAAGGAAGAAGGAAATACATAGTTTTACCTAGTGGTTCTCCTAGAAGGATCCAATCCAACTAACACAGATAAAAGAAAATAAAAAGATTTATGCACAGGGATGTCTATTTCAGAAATGTGTAAATAGTAAAATCTTGGAAACGTTTTGAACTGAAGATTCTCAAGCTAGATATTTCATTAAGTTTTTGAGGAATATATATACAAAATAGTTCTGTATATGTGTGTGTACATATCTTCTCACCTTTTACACTGTACTTTCAGATCTACATTAATAATTTATTCAGCTTCTCTTGCTCATTGAGGGTTTTTGTCCTTTTACATGCAGAGTATGCAGTTGTTTATGCACACAACAAAAATAACTGTTCAGAAAGTAGTTAGATACAATATTCTAAAACCATCATTAACTTGAGACATATTTTAAGCTAATATATTATCACAATGTAAAGACTTAACAAACACATGCAGTTAGATTAGAAAAGAAAATGAATTCTTGAATTCTAATACGTCCAAATAACTTCTTAACATCTGGTTTATCTTTTCTTCAGGACTGTCTCCAAATAATGATGCCATTTTTAAGTAGTAGAGACATGTTTTCCCTAGTTTTCTCAGATATGTAGTCTATCCCCCATCTCTATAAAAGTCAAGACAATAATGAAATTTTTGTGGAGGTGTACATTTAGCTTTCTTTATTCATCCGTCATGCCTAAGTCTGGATTCACAATTTGATTTCTCAGGTCTTTAGATTTTTTGGATCCTATCACATTTGATAATATGTTAAAAACAAATATGGACCACTGTAAAGGACCAAGTATAACAAATGTTCATTTATTCACCACTCTAGATGCACAGACATCTACGTTTTTCAAAATGCTTCAGATTAAGAGTTATTATAAAAGTTACAACCTTCATGTTGTTTTTCCCAGTTCTGCTCCTCACCCATCTTCCTTCCATCCCCAGAGGTCACTGCAATGTTTGAAGGTCACTCTGATATCCCAGAGCAGGAGCTTCTAGAGGGGTCTGCTACTGTTCTCTGATCAGTGCAATGGAATAAATGCTCAAATATTTCTGGAGTGAATAGTCATCCACTCTATATAACAGTATGCTCATGTTATATGCAGCCCATAGCATATTTTATTGTATATAACATACATAAAACATGTACATTGTAGTCGTGTGAATTTTTTCAATTGCATGTAAGTAACATACTGTAGCTAGGTAGCAACTTTTATACATTGTTTTTCTATTTAACCTTAAGAAACAGAAAGAATTAAAATGGATTACATGCATGTGCCAACTCCACAAGGTAATTATAATAATTATGTTCAACAAACAAAAATTAAGAAACATAACATTTTTCTCAATATATTAATATGTTCATATCTCATTTTTACTTTAATTTTTCTTCTATTTTGAACATGAATTTGAACAAATGAGCTGTATCTATTTAAAGTGCACAGTTATAAAAATAGAAAACATTTCTATAGGGTTAAAATATCATTTCCTTTCTTCCCTTAGGCACTTGCCCAATCAACTAGTGATTTGTTCTTGTTCCTATAGATTAATTTGAATTTTATGTAAATTAAATTATACTGCCTATATATCCCTAGGTCTGGTTTTTTCCTTCAGCAAGATGATTTGGAAATTCATTTATATCAAGTATTTCTTTTTTTTGTTTTGTTTGTTTTGTTTTGCAGTACTAAGAATCGAACTCACGACCTTGCGCTTGCCAGGCAGGCACTGTGCCACTGAGCTAAATCCCCAGTCCCCTATGTTGAGTGTTTCAATGTGCTTTTGCTTTTTACTGGGAAGTTGTATTCCACCGAGCAGATGTAAAATACTTTGTGTGTCTCCTTAGCTGTTAAGGGACAGCTGGATCATTCCAGGTTGCTCTATCATGAACTAAGCTGCCATGAACACTAACGTATTTGCTTTTCTTCTCTGGAGAAAATATCAAGCACTCTTAAAGACTGTTCAATAATGATTTGTTCTGTTCCAGTTCCTGTCTTTCTCTGACTCCTTTGACCTGCATATTAAACTTTCTAAAAATGTCTCACATGTTCCTTAGACTCATTTTCTTCATTTTTCTCCTGTTTCAGATTACATACTTTTAATTGACCTATTATTTCATGTCAGTTGCTAGTTTTTCTGTTATTTTTATTTTTGTATATAGCTGTTAGTTATTATAAAATTACATTTTGTATATAATAAGTTAATAAAATTAAGTATTGTACTTTTAATAGGTTTTCTACTTTCCATTTTTTTACTGATTTTCCTGTTTTAATTCATTTTAAGTGTATTTTTCCTTACCTTACTACTGTTACAGTAACTGCATTAAAGTCCTTGAAACAGTTGATTTTCCTTGAAAATTGTTTACATTTTCTTGGCTTTTTGTGCGCTAGTATTTTAGGATGTTATACAAGTCAGTGAGACTATTTCATTGTGATAACTCTGGACTCTACTATATTGTTCCAAAAAAGTGCTGATGGCCCTGTGTAGGAGGCTTTGCACTTGAGGAGACTCCCATTTCAGGGTGCCAGGCCTGTGCTAAGTGGAGTGTTTCCACCTGCAGATTCTAGTGCTGTTTGAATCAGGGTCAACCAGAGAGAGACCGAGTATACACTCAGCCCGGTGCTCCCCTCCTCTAGCTGTTTCATTCCCGGGGACCTTCTGGCTGTCTAGAGCCCTGGTTTTAAAGGGATCTCCCAGTGCTTGCTCCAAGCAGAATTCTAGCTTCCCAGGTCACTACTGCTGCCATCAAGACTGTCTGCTGTCAGGACACAGCCTCCAAAGGACAGGGAGCCCAATCTATGCCAATCATTTTCTCCACATTTTAGTTTTCCTCTAATGTCTTGCGTTTGAGGTCGATCTCTAGAGCCTCGGTCTTGCTGTTCTAGTGTTTTGCCTAGGGTTTATAGCTGTCATTTATGGGAGGATCAGTTTGTTAGGTTCTTACTAATCCATCTAGAATGGCCATAGTTTGTTTGTTTGTTTGTTTACTTATTTATCTACACAGAGACTTTTAGTGTTTTATTACAGCTCTACCCAAAAGTACAGTAAATTTTCGTTATATCTGCACCTTTATGTATTTGTATTGGAGGATGTAGAATAAGAAATGGGAATTTGGTGTTGTAAGGTATGAAGTTCAACTCTCCTAGATCCTGGATTCTTCAGTGTATCTGTAGCGATATACTTGTATCAGTGCTTTTACAACTTTACATTTCTGTACTTTCTAACCCACATTTGGACTGCTCAGTAATTTAAAAAATCTAGCATTTTAATGAAGGGAATGTTATCTGATTGCTATTTTCAATCTGTAAGTTCCTAATTACTACTGAGGTTGAGCAAAGTTTCTTGTTTATTGACCCTTTGTGTTACCTGTCCTGTGAACTGCCTTTTCAACATATTTTTCCACTAGTTGTTTTCTTATTGATTTATAGGGATGTTTCATCTATTTTCTGATTTCTAATCATTTGCATTGCAAATATCTTCTTATTTTGTTACTTACCTTTTAGATTTATTTATGGTGAATTTATCAATACAGAAGTCTATATTTTAATTGTCAGATTTATTGTATGTTATGTTATGATTTCTAGTTTTGATACATTCTTTTAAAAAATCTCTCTCCTTTTACACTTTCATGCAAACATGGTTTTTGAACACATTATTATATGAAGTCTTTTAGCAACTGGAGAACATACTTTTTAAAAAGGCAGTCATCATATAACATGATACATGCATACCCATGTTTGTGGTACCACAATTTATAATAGCCAGATCTTGAGAAGAACATACATTTCCATCAGCAGATGAATAGGTAAGAAAAATGTAGTGTTTATACAAGATGGAGTACAAAGCTGCCATAAAGAAAGATAGACTTGAGGCATTTATAGGTAAATGGATGCAAAATGAGAACAAATTTTTAACTGAAATAAGTCAGATACACAAGCTCAAATATAGCATAGTTTCTTTTATATGAGGAGCTATATCTATCTGTCTATCTATCTATATAGAGAGAGAGAGGGAGAGAGAGAGAGGAGAGAGAGAGAGAGAGAGGAGAGAGAGAGAGAGAGAGAGAACTAGAAGAGAGATAAGTAGGAGTAGAGGGAGAAGTTCAAATACTTTTCCAAATTACATATTTCATTGTTTCAAACATATTTTAATATATATTCTAATTTGTTTTATTCATACTACTATGTCATCTAAGTTCATTGAAGGGAACGTTTTGTGCTAGCATCACTTTCTTTTTTGTAAGACATTTTTGGTCTATGTTTTGTATCCTGAGTAACTACTTTGAAGATAATGATACTAAGTATTAAGCATTTTTCTGTGTATTAAGTATTGTTCTTTTATTATTTTGTTATGAAAATTTGTTTTACTTTTTCATTTAAAAAAGCTAGCAAGAAATCTATCTATCTATCTATCTATCTATCTATCTATCTATCTATCTATCATCTCTCTCTCTATCCTAAATATTGATACCTGCTCCAAAGAAGAAAGAAAAACAAGCAGTAAGGCAGCAAGCATAGCTACACAGTCAAGCTCACAGACTTGGGAATGAGACATCCTGGATGTAAAGCTTGGCTCTGTCTTGTCTTAGCTGGCAACTGTTATTTAACCCCTTCTCTGTGCTTGACTGTCATTTGTAAATGGGAATGATAATATCTACTTAAGTAGATGTAAGTCGAATATCTTTAACAAGACTGAAAGATGAAATGGGCAATGTAGTCTATAAATGCCAGTGTACAGTAGGTGCTGTATAAGCATTTAAATAGAACAAATAAAATGTGAGACAAAAACCAGTAGGTAGAGGGGGTAGAGATCTCCAGAGATGAATTCATCACAGAAAACTTGACCACAGATGTGGCCGATGAGTAGAATCCTGAAGTGAACTGGGAAAATTCTTTATGCTCAAGATGTGGAAATTTAGAAGATTATGCCATAGTTTCTTTTAATCACTTACATTTTCATTGTTTGTCTCTTAATCCATCTGGAGTTTAATTTCATGCATGGTGTGAAGCAAGGATATAATTATATTTCCTTCCATGTGGAAAGCCAGTTGTCCCAACAACATTTATTCTCTAGTTTATTCTTTTTTCCTGATTTAGTAATTTCTTCCTGGATATATGTGTTATTGTGTAGTTATTTGGGGCCCTTCTAGTCTGTCCCACTTATCTCGTTGACTATCCCTCTACCAATGCCGCATAGTCTTAATTACAAAGGCAGAACAAGCTTTGGTATTTTCCTAAGCAAGTTATGTTTTTCCTCTTTCAAACAGTTTTGTGTGTCCTTGTTCATTTACATCTTCACATAAATTTTCCAATCCTTTTGTTTATCTCATGAGGATTCATATTGGATTTTTCTTTCTACACTGCACGAAGTTTGGTGGAAAATTGATCTTACTGAGTTTTTCTTTCCACGAAAACACAAAATGTGTGCATTTCCATAACAAGGTCTCTCTTTATAGCAACTTTTAAAATTTTCTGCATAAAATACATAATTTGGTGAACTTACTGTTAGATATTTCACAATTTTCACGGCTATTGTGGCCATCTTTGAAAATCTAACTTTCTCATTACTTATCACTAGTGTATGAGAATGCTACTGAAGTTTGATCTTTATCTTGTGTTCTGAAACCATTTTAAGCTTGGTTAGTTCTAATAGCTTGTTTGTAGAATTCCTAGGGTTTTCTGCAAAAACAATCAAGACATCTATAAACAATAACACCCTTTCTCTTCCTTTTCTAATTATAAACTTTTTTAAAGATTATTACAGTTTCTAGTACAATGCTGAGTAAATAGAAAGGGAATGTGTCTGCCGTCCCTGATTTAGTGGTTTTTTTTGAAAATTTCATCATTAGTTATTTATTATGCATCTTTTAGGTGTTTAATTGAGGTTCTTTTTCAGGTTAAGAACATTCCTCCTATTCTACTTGGTTAAAAATTTTATCAGAGAGTATTCTGGCATCAGTGGTGTTTTGCTTTTATTCTACTTTTAATTAAATTTATTTGTTTTATGATGTTGAATAACTGTAGCAACCCTCATACAAGTTTCTTGATTATGAAGAATCATAATCGTTATCTTGATTATAAAGAATCTATTGTTAGATTATTACATGTACATTCCATTGAGAGTTTTTGTGTATGCTTTCTTGTCGATTCCTTCTGCTCTGCTTTGTACTACTGCAGGAGACATTCCTCTTCTGTTTATTGATCTCTGGCTTCTGAGTAGTTTGGCCAATGAGAATGTAGACTGAGTGGTCGGAAAGGGGGACGGCTAGGGTACCATGACTCCTTCTCTGCTCAGAGTGTCTGATGTTGGCTACATCTCCTCTCTAATCCACAAATCTGTCCTTTCTGTCAGTTGCCAGACTTGATCAGACAACTCAGGAGAGTTCCTGCCTCTGTGCTCTAGTCCATGCATTTGGGTTCCATTAAAACTACCCTTTGTCTTTGCAGTTTTGCCCTAGGGCTGGTATAGGTTTCCTGCTGCTTCTAATCCCCCAGACCACTGGTAGTCACCTCTTAGACTTGTTTATGATTGAAAAGCAAAGCAAAGCAAAGCAAAACAGAACAAGACAAGACAAAACAAAACAAAAATCCACCTGTATTAACAGTTGAATTTCTGGGCTTGAAGCACTGCTTTTTCCTGTGGAGACCATAACTGCACATCCCACTGTGTTATGTGAGCACTGTTCTTGTTCTTGCTCCATTGACTTCACGGCACACCCTCATACAGTGACTCACTAGTTATCTCGCTTCTTTAAAGACACACCTTATACAAGGTAGAGATTGTGTTGAAAATATCTCATGATATCAGAAAAACAAGGGAATTTACACTTAGAGATAAATAAAAGTTGAACATGTTTGTTTTCCTAATTTATATACATTTTAAATGACAACTGAAACTGGATTAATGCCATGTCTTTAAAAATCCCATAACTATTTTCCTTACAGGGAACATTTTGTTTGTATGAAGAATAAGCAGTACTTTTTAAATATGAATTCAACTGTTCATATTTGATTTCGGTTTTGCTCTAAACTATTACTAAAGACAGGGGTGAGACATTTATGTTACTTATATCTCTGAGGTAAACCTTTGACGTAAAACATCCTCCTATGCCTGTTAGGTATTATTTATTCTGTTGTCCTTACACAAGGATAATTATCTTTTAATCAGTGGACAATGACTTTATACAATTCCACCTTGCATTCCAACTCCTCTTTCCTTATATCAGAGTTAAGGAAGTAATTGAGACATTTTAAACTTTGTTATGCTAAGTATGACACAAGTAAAAAAATCTGTATAATTGAAATTTGGATTTTGATAGTTAAATGCATAAATAGGAAAAGACTTATCATTTGGCCTCTCTATACTGAGATCAGATTAATCTCTACTTTCTGTTATCTAAACCTCCAAAATTTCCTGTCTTTTAAATGCTACAATTTAAAAAAAAATTATCAAAGAGGTAGAGGATGAGATTTTTTAACTTAACATTTTATGAAGTAGCACTATTTTAGCTGTTTTACGTTCACTCTCATTTAATAGTGAGGAAATAGTGGTGTGTATTATCCCAACCATTTCACAGATGAGAACATGGAGACTCACAGTAACCAAGTTTCTCAAAATTCATAGTAAAGTATCTGATTTAGATTTTAACGCCAACTTATTTGACTTTAAATTATCATGATACCCAGTGGATAATACACTACCTATTTGACCACAGTTCTTTTTATTTACATTTATCTTCTTTTTATTTATTCCATAATAATAATTGGATTATTTCCTAAGGTAAAGGAACACATCAGAAATTTTTAGGGAAAAAAATTTTTAATAAAAGAAATTTTTTAGGGAATTTTCTGCAAAGTGCATATAGCCAGAGATGGTATCAAATAGTTAACTACCTCTTTATCTCAGTACGGCCGCACTACACATAACTGCTAAATATTAATCTTACATATGTTCAGTGTCATCCCTTTCTCCTCTGTGGTACCCATGAAAGATCTAGTTCATTTAATTTAATAGTCCATGAGATTTCTTTCAGTTCATGCACATCTGTGAATTTTCTGACACACAGAGGGAGAAAGGAAAGTTAGGGGCCAGATATCAGAAACCAGCCACCCTCCAGATGTATGGGGCTGTGTTTGCTCCATTACTAACCATATACACTTCCGTATTCCACACACACAGCACGCATGCTTTTTTCTCCACTTTATTGAGGTACTCATTGCCACCTTTCTTATAAAATATCTGCAGCCTGGTGAGTAACCTATATTGTCACTATACAGTGAGATTAGAGCACATTTTGGTTTACGTTGGTTTTGTCCACAGTGACTGGGTGGAAATGTAAGAAAACTGTTTTGTGAAAACCATTTGGACAAAGTTCATCTCTGTCCTTTCCTTTTAAAAAAAAACCAACAGATGTACACTTCAAATGAACCTGAATATCAGTTCCACAGGTACAATCATGCCAGGAAAGAATGCCAGTTCTGCAATCTACAGCAAGGCTTCTCCCTAGGAAATCAGTTTCACATGCCCAAGGCACCAGCTCTCTGGCAGAATCCTGAAAAGTTGTGCAATGGGAGCAGTTATCTTTGCTTCAGGGACCACCCTTGGAGATTTTTATAGTAGAAGTCCCTCCGGGGAACCTAGTGAACATCTGAGCTGCACGGTGAACGTGGAATCACATACAAGGGCTCAGATTCATGAGTTATTTTTATCGCAATGTTCTACAAATCCTCTGTCCCTTTCTAGAATGCATTCTTATCTAGGGAAAAGGGGGCTGGTGCCTCCCGATTGGATAATTTCCTTCAGTGCTATACTGAGATGAAACTAATACTGATTTTTCCTTCCACTCAGTTTTCCAAGGTTTTATATTCCTTTTTTGCAGATATTTTGATTCCCGTTATCTTCCTGATTTCTAGATGATATCATCTTCCACACTGTCTTAACATTTCTTATTTAATTCCCTGAAATTAAATAGAACGATAACTACACACATTCTAGGTCATATTCATAAGTGTGCATTGTTAATTTTTGGTGCAATTCACTCTCTACCTTGGCTGTGGATTGTTTTTATTTTGCCTTTAATTGTATTGGGGGTGGAATATTAACACAGGTTGCTTCTTTATCGAGACAACGAGAAATCAAGAATCATTACATAGTTATTTAGTCTTTCTGACTTTTAACTTCTCATCATTAAAATGAGTAAAAAATAAGTAATCTGTGCTGTGTTTCCTTCCCTTTTTATCAAGGTCTGTTTTAGTGTTCGGTGTATAATAAATATTCAACAAATTATTTCCAAATTAAGATGTATTATTTATTTTCCTTTAAAGTCTTACAGTGAAGCAAGGTATCATTGTTATTACCTTAATTGTGTAGGAACTCTAGAAGGGCTTCCTTTAAAGTCCAGGGAATACTGCAGAATGAATTTGTGAGTAATAAAAATCCAAAATGAATGAAAAAATTCATTTTAATATAATGACTTGAAAGTCTGATATAAGCTACATGGGAGGAACAAAAAATCTGCCTCATTTTTGGACCAAAGCACAAATGACTTGGTTTGATTACCCACACTGTTTATTGAATATGGCTCCAAATGACTTTTAACTCTGCCCCCAAATCAAATCTGTCTTCAAAGGAGAGAGATTTTTTTCACACTGAAAGGGTTCAAAAGATTATGCTATAAGCTTTAATCTGAATACAACAGAAAGAAGACCCAGCAGTCTTTCTGTTAATAATTTACTAAGAATAATTTTATTAATTATTTGTTAATAGTTATTAATCAAATTAGAAAAAAAAAAAACAACCCCCCAAACAAAAAGCAGATTAGGTACTTGGATTCTAGCCCTGGCTTTGCAAAGCACTAGCAGGGTTGAGATGAGTCACTTCTTTATGAATCTTTGCTTCTCCATCTGCATAATGAGGGATTCAGGTTGGTAGTATTTTTTTTTCTTTTTTATCTATCCTGTTTTGATTTGAGTCTAGTATGAAGATACAGAAATTGAATTCTTTACATGTGGAATCATTTGAGATTGTGAGAATCTTCAATGTTATTTATATTAGTGTAGAGTGGTTTAGGTATTTATTCAAATGGAATATTTTAAGTGGAAAAGGAAAAATAAGTTGGAGAATAATTTTGAAGAGCCTGTGCATGGTTGCGTTGTAGGCAGCATAGAATCTAATTTAAGCTAACCAAAGCAAATAAAATAAAATAAAATAAAAGATAAAAATTCTTCCATGTAATAAGAACATCCAGGGCAAGATCTAACTTGCAGTTATGCAGGATTCATGACTCAGGTGATGTCACCAGGGTCCCATTGTCCCTGGCTTGGCCCTTCCTTAGGCTCTGCAAAGTGGCTCCCTGCCAACCCCAGCTCTCCTCTCATGGAAACAAAAGAGTTCTAAACTTCAGAGATCACTTATTTTGCTAGCACTTAAAGAAAAAGGAATATCTCTTCTAGAAACTCTTATGAAAGGAAAAGGACACTCATTTACAGGAACCAGTGAGCATTTCCTATTATTCGGTTACTTTGGTGTGATTGGGTGACACCTTCTCTGAGTCAATCATTGAAATCAGTAAAATCAGATGTGAGTTTTCACTGATACCAACCATGGCCTGTTTGTGGAACTGAGGGTGGGAACACTTATCCACACTTTCATCCACAGCATGTGACAGGGAAAGGGTAGTAAGAGAACACACCATGGAGAAAATGTTATTGGAAGTAGGGATGTGGAAACTAGAGAATGAACACAGAAATTCTTTTAAAACATGTCAAATAATAGTAGGCAAGAACCAAAAGAGCACTTATGAGTTATTAGTTATAATAACATCTGAAATATTAATAACAGCTTGGAGTTCATGGGGTGCTTTACACATGGACAATGAAAAGAACCAATTAGAAGAGGTAGGTCAAGAGTTCCAACTCCTGTCTCAAGACAAAGAAAGTAAGTCACACAAGGCAAATTTCTGAATGATACAAGTGCCGCGAAAATCTTAACCTCTTTGACTCCAGATTTTCAGTGCTTTTCTTTTTCTCAATTTTCATTTTCTATTAACACATCTTTGTGGTACACAATGATCCCGTTCCCGGAGGGAGTTGGCAGATGCACATAACACATCTCAGTTCTTGCTTCATCCCCTTGTCCTCCCGCACATCCTCTCTCTCTGTCTCTCGGTCACCTTTTATTTTATACTATCCATCTTTTATTTTGTTATGATTTATACTTTGGATTTCTGATTTTTGATATTATTTCTTGTGCAAATGGGGTTCTGTTCAGAATGTCCTTGCTTACACCTATATCTTCAAGAGCTTTACCTATTTTATCTTCCAGCAGAGTAAGTGTTTTTGTTTTAACATTTAGAACTTTCCTTTATTTTAAAGAGAATAACAAAATAACAACAACAAAGACAAAAAAAACTCCACAAAAACAATAAAAATGAGACAGGATTTCAAAATAACATGCTGTATTACATATTTCAAAATAATATGTTGTATTACATATGGTTATCTTCAAGGGATTAACAATGGTTGTTATATTACATATTGTTACCTTCATGAAGTTGCTCAGATTACCAGATTTAAGAATGCAAGATTGATCAAACAATTAAAGAGAATGAAAAATAATCAAAAAAGTTAGAAATGGTACAGAGCTTCGCTAAACAAGGTGGTAGGAATTCAGTGGTGGTTGTTATATTGCATGTTGTTGTCTTCAAATTAGTTGTGCGAATTACTAGACATAAGCATGCAAAATTGGTCAAAAAAAATTTAAGCATTAAGTGTTCCTTTCGATAAACCATTAGACATCAGCAGCACAATTATCCCGGCTGTCCTTGTATATACACACACATATATGTTTTCCCTTCTTTCTTTCTTTCTTTTTTCCTTTCCCTCATCCAAGTTGTTCCTTCCCTTTGAGAAATTTCTCAATATCTATTGTACCTTTTGGGTTTTATTTACTTTTTCAGGTTCTTACACTAGGGAGACAACACAATCTTTAGAACTCTGGTCCCCATTGATTTTAGTTTAATAAATGGTGAGAGATATGTGTCTAGATCTGAGCTCCTGCATGTGGACAATCAGTTTTCCCAGCACCATTTGTTAAAGAGGCTCTCTCCTCAAGTGCATGTTTTTGGGCCCTTTGTCAAAGATCAGATAGCTGAGTGTACCTGGGTGATTTGTGCATCCTCTATTCTGTTCCATTTGGTTCTGTTGAAATTCTGGCTCCATCCACCACTTGGTAAGTTCCTTGGCTTCTTCCAGCCCTGGTTTCTTTATCTGTAAAATGGAAAAATTAGAATGCCAAGGTAATGTGTTAAATAAAACAACCAAGTTATTTATTTTTTTAAAACGTTCAGCACAATGTCTAAGAGATAGGACACATTCTACAAGTGTTATGTAGTACAAGTTATATTGAAATTTCTTGCTTTTTATTATCAATATTTCTGTTATCTTGGTTGACTTGATTTATTCTTTAAATGATTATAAAAATGAATTGAAATTATTGGTCATATTTTATTTTGTTCCAAGCTGCTTCACAGGAAAACAGTTTCACCATGGAACCACAAGTCATGAGGATTTTTTAAACCTTTTTTTTAATTTTAAAGAGGAAAAGAACAAAAACAAATTTACAATACAAAGATGTAAACAAAACAGCACGAAAACAGCAAAAACAATACAGAATTTCAAGGAAGGTGGTAGGAAATTAGCAACAGTTGTTGTATTACCTATGGTTATCTTCAAATTGGTTATCAGATAATCAGATATAGGCATGCAAGATTGATCAAACAATTAAACATTAACTGTTCCTTTCAATAAACCAATAGAAATTCATAGTGCAATTATCTTAGCTATCTTGTGTACATATATATACACACTTTACCCCTGACCTTTACTCCAAGTATTTATGAATTTGAGTAAGAATCTTAAATTAAATACACTTTCCGTAACCTTATGCTCTCATTGACCCTTGAAGACTAAGTAGGCACAATTAGCAGTATTTCTCTGATAGTCTCCATGTAATGTTCTGGCCTTTAAAGAACTGTAAGCCAGAGATGTTAATAATTTCTAAAATATGAGGGAGGTTGTATAATTCAGGTATGGAAAGTATGCTTTCTAAGCTCAAAATGGACTGGTGGTTTTGTGACCATTTCACATTGAATGACAAAGCTGAATTCAATGAACCTCATTTAGCCCTTATATATCTGATTCATAATTAGGGAGCTCTAAGTTATTCCTTTCCAGACTTGTTATCTCCTGGCAAAATTTCAAGATAAATATTTCTTATTTGAGCTCACACTGCAGAAAAAGTTCACAAATACAGTATTAGCAATTTCTGAACTGATCTAGAAAGAAAGATGTTATATTAGGAAAAAGGAAAGAAAAAAAGAAAGAAAGAAAGAAAAAGAAGAAAGAAGTAGGGAGGGAATTAATGCAGAAAGAAAGATTTTAAAAGTAATCTTTTCAAAGAGTGATTTCTATTTATTAATTTCCAGTTTTCTCTGCATGGTAGACTAAATTTTGACACATTTTCATAAGAAAATTTCCAATAATTTGAGAAATATATGTATGCTACTGCTTTTAAGTTAATGCTCATGAAAGAAACATATTCATATATTTCTTAAAATGCTACATTTTCTGAAAAATGTATAATGACATACAGTAGCACCCTTCTCATTTTGTATATGTTTGATACTTGTATATCTTTGAGTTAATCACTTGGAGCTCTTGTATATGTTTGATACTTTTATATCTTTGAGTTAATCTCCTGGAGCTCTTTAAGTTTTTCTGGAAATTATTTCCATATGCTACAATAACATTCTTAGTTACTTTATCAATATTATATGTAAGCTGTTCAATATACACAAGATATTTATGAAGATAAGTATGAGATTTAATTATCTTTTAAAAAGATATCTTGATTAGTGCCTATTAAATTTATAAAATATTGGGTTTCAATGAATATATTTTGATCATATCTATCCCCTCGTTACTCTCCATTATACCCTCTTTCCCTCCACCTTATGCCTTTGTTTTTTGTTTTTTGTTTTTTTTTTTTTTTGGTTTTTCTCTGGTACCAGGAACTGAACTCACGACCTTGCGCTTGCCAGGCAAGCGCTTTGCCACTGAGCTAAATCCCCAGCCCTATGCCTTTGTTCTTGTTAATAATGGTCCCCCTTCTACTTTCTTGTGATCCTTTAGTAAGTCCACATATTTGGGGACCCTGTGATTCTTGCCTTTTTGAGTCTGGCTTATTTCACTGAACATGATAATCTCCAGATCCGAGAAATAATCATCCTAAAGCACACACACACTTAACTTTCCTTTTATCCTCATATCTGCTTATTACTTATTTACCGAAGCACTCTATAATTATGTTTGTTCTTTTTATACAATCTCTTATTTTTCCTGAAGTTCATAATTACCTTTTCAATTGTTTTTGGCTTCATTTTCTAGGGGCCTACTGCATATTTTCCTCCAAAAGCTGTGACACATTTATTAAATGGCAATTCCTACCATTGTTTAAGTGTAGAAATCATCTGATAATCCATCAGTTCTTTCACTTTGGAATCCTAGTGTTAGAAAGTTCCATTTCCTTCTCCAATTTTAGCATCCTTCTCCTCCAATCAGGATACAGTGGTCTTTGGAACTTCCTGCTCTTCTTGGATGGCTCTTCCCTTGCCTTGGCACTGATTCCTATCTGGGGATAATCTTTTTTTGCTCCCTTGGATGGAGAACAACATGGGTAAATATGACACAGAAATTGAAATTGCATGGCACTGAATGAAAGACCTATAACAATTCATATCAAAGGACACACATCCACACAGATATAGGGGTGGGAATAAGGGTCTATAGGAGCAATTTAAAAAGTTTTTTTCTATTTTTTACATTTCCTGTGAAATGTAAAATTCACTCATGCTTACTATTTCTGTTCTGAGATGAAGTCTTGCCATGTTGCCCTTGCTGACCTCAAGCTTGAGATTGTCCCATCCCAGCCTCTCAGGTAGCCTGATTACAGGTGTGCACCATCATACTCAGCTTAGCATTCATACCTTTTGCATGACATTACTCTATTCTGTTACACATTAACGTTGCTCTTGGAAATAAGTTATTATTTGAACCTGTTCTTATTCTCTTCGGTGGAAACCCTTATCTCTAAGAAGAACTACTGTACGTGGCTTAGAAGTCCTCCCTCATTTGACCAGTCTGTCAGAGTCATTCTGCTTTGTTTTCTTGCTGTCTGTGATCTTCAGTCCTACATCCTTCTGTGGAGACCTCAGCTATGTTTCCTTCTCCAATTCTAGTTTGAGCTTTATCTCATTAACTCATTCACATTTATCTCAAATTTTATTTCTGCCAAAACACTTGCTAATGTCTCAAAGTCAGTGTCCCCCCAGTTGTGCATGTTCCTATGGCTCTCTCCTCCCTGTAAATTAGTCTGACCATGGTGTGTTTTCCTATATTTACTGAGTACTGGATTTCCTAACTTCCCTAGTAATTCACTGGCTATGCAAGAGCTGGGGTCATGTCGTTTTGGTTCACCCTTAATTCCTCAAGAACTGGCAGAGTCCCAGGAAATGAAAGACAATAAATAAATAAATACTGACATGAATGAATAACTCAATAAATAACAGCTAAATTAATAAAATTTGGTAAAAAATAGGCATGTCAGTGTGGTTCAATTTACTTGTACATTCAGCATGAGATAGTACATGCATGTGGTTACCATTTAGTAGATATTTTTTGAATTAATGCATCAATTACTGAAAAACAACTTGATAGTTTCTTTTTTTTAGTAGTTTCAAAGTAATACATTAAGATAGTTGCAACTCCAAGGGAAATTTGAATATGGGCATATTTCCCATATAATCCCTAAGGACACAAATTATCATTGACTTCACATGCACGTCTATTGTACCATTATTTTTACAATATTTTTAGATTTATTTGAACTATTCTTAGGCGGTGTGCACACAGTTAAAAATTCAGATCAAAGCCAGACTATACAAAAAAGGTATTTTACTTGATTTTGTTGTTGTGCTTTGTTGTGATATCACAAAGTCCATGAGATAAAACCACGTTACAGATTTCAGTAGAAGAACTTAGGTTTTCTCCCATAGCCTATTTACTGTTTATAACAGACAGCTTTTTTTTTTTTCCCTCCGGTACCGGGAACCGAACTCATGACCTTGCGCTTGCCAGGCAGGCGGTTTTGCCACTGAGCTAAATCCCCAGCCCACAGACAGCTTTTTAACAGGGTTGATTTTACATAAATTCAATTTTGCAAATTTAAAATGTGAAAGAGAGTTTATTAAAACTGAGAGTTGATTATAATAAAGGTGACAGAAAATCTTCCACAGACAAACACAATTAACTCACACATCTCACGTACTTGGATGATTTAATGAACTGTAGAAATGTTCTTATATTCTTTGGTTGAATCTATGGGCATTTGTGTAGCATTAAAGTAAATGATTTGCATTGAAATGATTTTGATTAATTAAGAAATAAGCAACTCAGTTAAACATGCAAAGAATATCTGGTACATTTTCAGAACATTTCAATTTAAAATAACTAAGTAACCTAGCTTCAAGACTTAAGGGAGTTGGTCCTCAGAGATTTCCAAAGTTTGGTTTTCTGGAAGGATCTATTCCCTAAGGGTTCTTTATGGCCAAAGTTTTATTGTACTTCCTGAGGTACATTTCCTGCTGATAATAAAAAATAGAGAGTTTCCTGTTTGGTTTCCCTTGTTTTGGGGTTTCCATAGAATTCATGGTTGCAATAGAGTATAGATGTGACAAAAAATTCAAAATATGTGGAAATCACTTTCCTAATGTCAAGGATTGACTTCTGAAATGGTAATTGTGGTTGTGTAACTGTTTTTGCCTGTGTAGTGATAACATCTATTGAATTTTAAAAATATTTAAAGTACAAGGATAGTAAGATATTCAGGCTCACTGTCTTTTAGGAGCTACAAAAATAAACTAACTTTTTTCTATGAAACACATTTAGAAGATTTAATAGTTAAGGGATAAATCCTTTTACTGTCTCCTGCTCTGAGCACAGGTAGGATGAACCATGCTGTTCAAGATTTTCCCACCTGTGAAGCAGAAATGCTAATTTTCAGTCCATCAGGTTTCTGGGCTTGGGTGAATTTCAGTAATTAAACATAAAGTTGATTTTGAAAACAAAATATTATCTACCATGTTTTTATTTATTTCTAATAAAAATAACATTATTGACCTAAGCAAATTGTTTGATGACACTGGTTTTCAGCAATTCTCCTTACTTATATTAATATCTTAGCCAGAGCAGCTAATGTGATGGCCTCAAATAGTGTCAATTCTAACTTTCAAGATTCTTACAGTTCCAGGGTCCAATTTCCAATGAGCACAGTCAAATTTCTTTCACCTTTTAGAGCTATTTTATTTGTCACCTACTTACCAGAAATTTTAGAACAATGCTGGCGTGTCTTATCAGCTAGTCCGGTTACCTTCCTGTAACTGTCCACTGACCCAAATTCTATTTTTGCTTTTGAATCTAGAGGTTAAGAGGCATATTGTCCAATTTCTTTGAATGTATTTCTTTGTTAGACACTAACAAGAGGCATACTGTCCAATTTCTTTGAATGTATTTCTTTGTTAGATACTAATAACATCAAATAAATATAATTATTTTAAGGATAATCTGCAAATAAAATTGCCAAGGCATTTTGGCAGTGCTACAAATACTTGCAGTGAACAGGATGGAGTAAAATTTCCTACATTTCACATTTACCAGATTTTCAATGCAGTTGGATCATGGTGACACTGAAACTGGGAACCATTTAATGGGCTCCTCTTAGGCTTCATTGTAGGGTCTGCTAAATGGAATATTCTTGATAATCTGTTGTGTCTAAGAAGATGCAATGTGTATACTGAAATACAAGAATGCATGGACTTTCTAGGAACTACTGTCTCCTTGAATGTTTAAGCCACTCTTACTCTATAACTGGTAACATGTTATCCAAAGCTAGTATTTTCAACAGCTGCTAAGAAATTCAAGTTGTCACAGGTAAGGAAGAGCATCCCATACTTCTGAATATGCATGAGAGGGAAGAATCTTAGAGGTCTGAAGAAAGCAGTTGAGCTTCTACAGATGTGTGACCCAGTGCAGGACCTAGAGTCATTGTCACCTATTTTCAGTCCTGCACATGGGAGAACAGATATCCCAGTGATATACATATGGAGCTATTCTTAGCAGACCGCGCACAATAACAGCTTCCTCTGAGTATGGGGGAGTTGTCAGCAAGGTGATTTATAGAGAGAAATGGCAGAGACCTTCCTTTCATGAATATGGCTCTATTAGGTCAGTCTCAGTTAGGAAGCCAGCATTCTTCTACTAAAGGATAGTATTTTAGACTTCTATGGCAAAAGAAAACAATACAAAATAAAACTCACTGAGAAGCCAAGGAAAAAAGGTAGAGAGAGATAAAGTGTTTTTGGTAAAAGAGGCAGACCAGACTGAAACAGATGAAATCAAATCAAACTGTTTTATTTTCATGTGCCTTCAAAAATAATGACAAAGCACCTGGCATTTTCTTTCTTGTCCTCTTCTCAAACCTTTCTCCTTTTTAGTAAAGCATGCCCTTTACTATTAGCCTAAGTGATATGTACTAGGATTATACACACATGCTAAGTTACACTGTGTTAGTATTTGTTGACTTTAAACATTATCTAATGAATAATGCTTATCTTTGGAGAAATGCTTTGTATTAAGACAGAAAAGCATTAAATACCCTCCTTGATTGATCAATATTGCATGTCTCTGTCTGTTTTCAGGAGAAACCACTTTGAAGATATCAATATGTAATACAACAAGCATTGTTAATTTCCCACCACTTTGTTTGTAACTCTGTATTGTCTGTACTTTTGTTTTGCTATTTTGTAAAAGGTTGTCTGTCTGTTAATGTTTTCCTCCTTTTATTTTAAAAATAAAAACAAAAAATACCCTCCTTGTATAAAAAATTTACATATACTCAAAATGAAGTGATTTAAAATCAGCGATAAGGCAATATGCAAAAATATTTTCATGCAGTTTTTCCCTTTAACAACCTATAAGTCTCATTACCTAAGTCATTATTTTAAATTCATTTATAATCTTGCCCAAAGTGCTAAGAATCTTCTCCTGCAGAGGATAAGTATGAAGGCTTTGACCTCAGAATGTCCAGGTGGTAAGAGAGAGTCCAGAGGTTTGTATAACCTACACACAAGCATTGGACTTTTCCAAGGATAAGATAAACTCTGACTGAACCCCACATTACCTAGTTTGAAAATCCAGTATGTCCATCATGTTGATTTATTGCACCCTAATAACCTGAGGACTAAGGCCAGGTATGCAAGTTGAGAGTCTTTCTTCCTGTTTAGCGCTTATTAAATTTATCTATTGTCTCCTTTCTTCCGTGTTCAATTCCAACAACATTGTAATTATGGACAAATTTAGGTGGTCTTTATTTATACTGGCTGAACAAAGAAGTTTTGAATGATAGCAATGGAAAATTTTTAATAGTAATCCAAAATTAGAGCTCATTCTGGATTTAAAATCTCACTTTGAAAAGCTAAATTTAATAGGACACTGATATGTTAAACCACGTAACATAAAAAATTTTTGACCAGGAGTTTATTGGCAAACTGTCACACAATGGAACAAATATGGTTTGCTGATCGTTTTTGGAAAACAAAGTTTTACTGGAGCACAGCTCTGCCCACTTGCTTATGGATTGCTTATGTTGCTTTCCTTCTACATGGCAAAGTTGAGATGTTGGGAAAGAAAAAGCTAGAAATATTTACTATTCTTATCCTTTAGAGAAAAGCATTTGATGACACCTGTGTTAGTCACTACCATTCTTACTGCAAAATTATTGTCTCTATTAGAAAGTATAATAGAGAAAGTATAAGGTGGTGGGGAAAAACAGCTTAACAAACATGACTAGAGCTCTGTCTTCCTGTCCCTTGAATACTTCCATATCCTAAGCACTGCACTAAGAGTGTCTATTGACCCATGTAATTCTAACATTGCTCCTATGTGATAGGTGAAATTAGTGCCTGCACTTAACTACAAAAAATTAAAGTTGGAAAAACTGAATAACACACACATTTACCCAATACTGTAGTTATTAAAGGGTTAGTTTATAAATCTTACATCTAAGTCCAATTCATAAAAGCTAATTGGAAATTTATAAGTATGTACATGCACCTTACGTTCTCCAAAAGAGTTGAAATGAAGCTTGAATAACTTAATGAATACAAATAATCCAACAGTGCCTGACGTAATACAGTAGATGCTCAATAAATGTTAATCTCTGCCTTCTTACATCTGGGCTTAATTATCTTCAATGAAAAAAGTTGAAATGGACTTAGGAAAAAAATCAGTGTGTACTTGGTATGGAAATATCCAATCTGACTAAAAGGTAGAAGTTATAGGAATTTCTTTTTAGGAATAGCTCACTATCAGCTGCTCAGAGTCATAAAAGGTGCTTCTAAGCCACCTACATGCACTATCTGGTCTCAGTTGGGATTAAGAGTAAACCTGTGTGAGATAGATGACTTTCGATGAGGGTCTAAGTAATGGCTATAGAAATTACTTTTTTTTCCTGCGTAAAGCTCGCTGATGCCTAGTGCACTAACTTCATGACCTTACTATCATTAGCACTGCACTCTGAGCTAATTGACTGTTAGGACTCATAAACCAAATTCAAAGCTACCTGGATTCACGTGGTCTTTTGTTAATTTCCTTGGTGAGTCTTTCCTTGTGTATCTTTGATTCTAAAGAATACATATTTGTAGTGGCAAATGACTGGATTCTATTGTTTTATAATTACAGTTTCAGTGGAGTTAGAAGCAGATAGAAAATAAAATTTGAGATTGTGGGCCAGAATCGCACAATACACAGTTTGGTTTTACAAAGAGCACAGAGGTTCCATATCATAGTTCCTGCAAGTGTAAAAGAGAGGCCCTGGTCTCTTACCTACAACCTGGACTTCGATTATGAGATTAAACTTGACCCTTATTTTGATCATACTGTCAATGCATGTAGAACTTTCCATAGCTGGCAACAAAAAATAGTGCATTGCTGGTGGATACAGTCCTAAGCCTGTAGCTACCCAGCATTTACCTAAATGTGAAGGACAGGGGAACAAATATTGTTTTCTTGGTTCAAATAGTAAGAATATAAATTAACCACATCAGTGGAGAGCGTGAATTCTAGTTGAGTTGTATACTATCAACTTATATGGACAACTGATATGAAAAGTATTTCATTAAGCAAATTTTTACATTTTTTAAGGTATCCTTAACAAAGGCAAAACTATATGACATTTTTCCATTCTTATGAGTTTAGGATAAACTACTTGGCCAGTCTTCTTATCAAGGAAGAATATGAGTAAACTACATGAAAAAATTGTTCTTTTATCTTAGGGACACTGTGAATTATAGAAAATTTTTTTCCCTTTCAACTGGTAAATGAAAGATCAAGGGTCAAATTGTGATGTATCTGAAGTATGTATCACTTGTGTGGTTTAGTCTGTGATATTATCTTATTTTAACTTTATTTATTTTATTTATTATAACGTCAAGTTCCATTGTTATAATACCTGCAACTGCTTCTTTTTCATTTTAAAGAGAATAACAATTTAAAAAAACATTAAAAATGATACAGAATTTCAAAACAAAATGATAGGAGATCAACAGTGGTTGTTATATTGCATACTGTTATGTTCAAAGTAGTTCAGATTACCAGAAATAAGCATGCAAAATTGGTTGACAAAATTAAGCATTAATGGTTCCTTTCAATAAACCAACAGAAATTAGTAGTACAATTGTCTTAGTTATCTTATGTGTGTGTGTGTATATATATATATATTATATGTTATATTTTTGGCATGTACTTAAGCTACCCAGGATAATTAAAAAGAGTTGACAAAGGTTAACCATGCTTATATTTGGCAAATAAAGGAATCCTGCAGCTTTCCCATCCAATTCCCTTGGCAGACGTCAGTAACTGACACTATTTCTCCATCCTACGAATCCTGCACAGCACTTCAGGGTCTGTCCAACCCTTGCTTCATGTAGTCACCACCAACTAAAGGTGCCAGCCAGTGTGACAGCTGTTGGGCATCTCTGCTTCAGCAATTCTGTTCATACAAATTTTCAAAATCATTTTGCGTTTTTATTACAACTCAGGTAAAATCAGTCCCTAGTTTTGTCAATACGTTTTATTCCTCTTTAAAATGCAATCAAATAAAATAGTGCATACTACAACAGCAACAGCACCTATATTTAAAAATGATTTAAGTAAGTCACGCGTGTCTTTGAAGATTAAGAAACTAAGTTTCTTTTATCTCTTTGATCACTGACTTTTTTATTGATGTTTTATTTTACAAATATAAACACAAATAAGGTAAGAAATATCTACAGTACCATCATCCAAAATAAATCAAGACTTTTAAGAACAGGAATACTACTCTGGCTCTTAAAGATGGCGGAAACCTTTGTCTAGGTGTGACTTATCTCAGCCATGTTTTGTGTACAGAAAATGATTTCCATATGTTTCCACTACTTCACAGCCCAAACATTTGTGCACAGGTTGGGTGAACGTTCCCACAGGGTACGTTCCCTTAGTTTCCAGCCCTGAATAGAAAGGCTTTGCGTTGTGGGAAATAATTTGTCTTCATTGTGCATGTGTGTGTGTGTGTGTGTGTGTGTGTGTGTGAATGAGTGTGTGTGTGTGAGTGGATGTGTGTGTGTATGTGTGTGTGTGGTGCGTGTCTTTCAGAGTTTTAAAATGGTATTGAGTTTATTAACTTGTTATATGTCTGTTAATGAAAATATCATTATCAGTGGTGATGAGGGAATATAAATCAGCATTATATAATAGACAACATAAACATATAGGAGAAATAGCTATAAAAATATGTGAAATTTATTTTCATATGTGTCTTACAAAACCTCAGTGGTTCAGATATGTTGCTTCTCTTTCCTGTATTTCCAGCTCCCCAGAGTAATGCCCCATACCAAAGCCAAGCAATTTTGAAAATTAAAAACATATTTTATTAATAGCTCAAATACAGGAAGAACACAACAGCCCTTCCTGGTGATGTAATTGAACATGATGATTTGAATTAAAAATATGCTAACATCTGGTAGTTCCCAAAACATGGCCTATTAGGAATGGAATAAGATTATATTCAGGCTTTCTATATATTTTTCTTATAAAGAACTCTAGCTCTTCAGTAGAAATGAGCCAAATTAAAAAGAAAATTAGAGAATATTTGGCTTTAAGGCTATGCTCAAAGTTACCAGAAATGGCAATCATACAAAAAGGATGTCTAGAGCCCTGAGTGTCACACTGGAGGTAAGAAAAAACAAAATAAAATTACTTTCCTCGATATTACAGGAACATGTTTCCACCAGGTCAGAACAAAAGTGATGTGTATTTCGGTCATGATTCAATTTGGAATAAAGCACAAGAGATAATTACTTGGATCTAAAGTTAAATTAAAGTAGGAACCTTAAACAGATCTTTTAATGATGCGTTGTTATCAAGACATTGTCAGTCTTTGAAAGGAATTAAATTATATTGTGGCAATTTGAAATGTTTACCTTTACATGCACATACCAAAATTTTTTTTGAAAAAGAAAAGAAAAATACACAATTTTTTTTTTTATTGCAGTATTCAAGAGAGGCCGCCACAGGGGGTTTTCATAGAATAAATGCAGAAAGACAATCTAATAACAGCTTTCTTTGTTCCAAAATTAGAAAAAGAAAAAGGTAGGAATGAGCATGTCTCATAGTTCTTAGCAAAAGGATGGTTTGTTTTTAGGAGTAAAAATTGTAGAATTTTTTGTGGGGAGACAGGAATGTGGACGATCGCTAGAAAGGTTCTGGAAATTATTCCAAGGGTAGTTTCCAGACTATTGTGCCAGTGTTGGATACTCTCTCACCTCCCACCCTGGCAAGTGCACTGGAAAGAAAGAGTACTTTCTCTTTGGGGTCCCTCCAGAACAAACATGTCTTCACAATGTTTCTGTTTTCATTTCTAGAGACTGTGCCCTATGTTCTCTGTTTACCTTTCTGTCATGGGGCCGTGCCAGCCACACGCAGCGCCAGTGGGATCATCCTTCCTCCAGCTCAGAGTGCGCCTTTCCATCATTACATAGTCAGATAGATCAGTGTTCATTTGTATGCCCAAATTTACATTGTGTAGATTATTTGTTTTTGGTATGCTCACAAAATTTCAGAAAAAAATAAGAATAGGACAGAGAACGTACTATTTGTAATGTTTTATATTTTGCTTTGTCATTTTTTTCCTCTTTTCTCTTTTTATCCCCCTCTCCATTTACATTTTCCTCGGGCTTCAAACCAATTCTAAGGTGCTGCTGTTCTTGTATTTGTGACTCTTCTTGAAAAATAAGAAGTTTGGCTTCCCTTATCTTTACTGCAGACACTCATCGGCTGAAGTCTACATGACAAGCACTCTCAGAATTGTTCATCATATTACCACAAAGCACAGACTTCCAAGATAGAGCTCAATATTTGTTTGTAGTTTTGTCAAGAGGTAATTCGTAGACAGTGGAATAGAAAAGTTTGAAATACACAGTGCTATCAATAGGCTTTGACCATTCAGGTACTGGTTTATCTACACCTTGCCGGTGTATAGAAATCTTCCATTATCTTGCTGCTTGACAATCAGACCTCTCAAGGCAAATTAACCAAAAGTAAACAAAATAAATGAAATGATAAAGTAATACAATAGATCCATAAAATAAGAGGACAGGCAAGAGAAACATCAACAACCAGTAAATCATTGAACACTTCAATAAAATTATTAATAAATCCCTAACTAGATCTATCAGTGTTAGAAATATAAGAGGCAGCATGAGTGCAGATCTTTATTTCTTTTTAACTTTAAAAAGAAAACACAATAGGGGCTGGGGATTTAGCTCAGCGGCAAAGCGCCTGCCTAGCAAGCACAAGGTCGTGAGTTC
>NW_004955453.1:12407415-12437624 GCF_000276665.1 Chinchilla lanigera
AAAACACAATAAAAACAATGGCACAAAATTTGAAAAATGAAATAATAGGGGAGTTACAATGGTTAATACCTTGCATATTGTTATCTTCAAAGTAGTTGCTCAGATTAAAATGTATAGGCATGAATTTTGATTAAATAATATAAACACAAATAATATCAATGCTTTTTAATGAACTAAGAGAAATTAGTAGTATAAATATCATAAGCAGATTTTTAGCATAATAAAATAAGGGAATATAGTGAACATGCTATGAAATTTAATCTGTCAACATATATAAAAAGGACACATTCCTGGAAGACATAACAATATTAACACAAGAAGAATTAAAAAATTGGACTAGCCCTATCTCTGTTAAGAAAATTGAATTCAGGGGCTAGGGATTTAGCTTAGCGGCATAGCGCCTGCCTCTTAAGCGCAAGGTCATGAGTTCAGTTCCCGGTACCGGGAAAAAAAAAAAAAAAAAGTTGAATTCAAAATTTTAAAACTACCAACAAATACATCCCAGTGAGTTAATGTGAATAAAACCTTTAAGTATGACAAAATACAAATCATCTCTCAAACATTTTTTTAGGAAATAAAGGAGGATAATCATATTTCATGCTATCAGACTAAGAAAACCTTAAAGTTAAAAAAAATCTATAGCTTAATATCCCCAGAACACAAGTAAAGTTTAGCAATATATAAAAGAACAGAGAGTATTACCAAGTGGAGTATATTCTAGTCATGAAAAGTTGGCTTGACATTTGAAAATCATTTAGCGCAATTTATGCCATTAATATGATAAAAGAAAAACGCACTATCATCTCAATGGATGCTGAAAACTATTTAACAGTATTCACCCATTTGTGATTTAAGATAATAAAAAATTCCCCAGTGAACTAGGAATTCCTGTTAAAGGCATCCATCGAGAACTTACAGTTGGCATTGCACTTAGTGTTGGAAGAGCACAGTCTCCTCAATAAGATTGGGAAGAAGGCCAAGTTTTTCACCTTTGAAACTTTTATTTTAAAGCTTGCAATCTACAGTCATCAGAAGAGCATGTGCCAAAAGAAAAAAACAAAGAAGAGCTTTTGCTGGGGGGCATGGTTAGGATTGACTGAAAAGACACATCAGAAATTTTGATAGGGTAGCACTTCCTTAGATGTATTCACTATAATCTATGCATTTTGATGTTTGCAAATGATATTTCAATATAATCTTAGTCTTTTCTCTTAAACCATTCAGCTTTTTAATATTTGCCTTCTATTTTGGTGATAATTTTTTTTGATCTTATTGAGACAGGGTTTTACAGTTCCCTTCAGGTTGCCTTTAAACTTACTTTGTAGCACAGCCTGGCCTCGAACTCACAGCAATCCTCCTGCCTCAGCCTTCTGAGCACTGAGATTACAAGTGCGCACCATGACACCTGGCCCACGATATTTTAAAATTTCCATATTTTTAATGGGATAAGGAAAATTCTATAGCTCTTAATGATCTGTACTTTGTATAATCCCCTCCCTTGAGTGTAGGCTCAATGCTGTCATATGCTTCCATCCAACAGAATGTGGAACAGTTAAGAAGTTGACTCCTATGATTACGTTATACTATCTAGAAAAGACAACAGATCTTGCAGATATAGTTAAGGAACCCAATCAGTTGAGTTTGATTTAATCAAAAGGAGATCCCCCCACCCCCACCACTAGGTGGGCCTGACTTAATCAGATGAACACTTGAGGCAGAGTGAAGTGCTTTGGATCCAGTCTTATCTTATGTTTTATCCTTGAAGCAGGTAGATAATTTTACAGATGAGAAAATGAGAATCAAAAATGGCTACATAACTTACTTAAATTAGCTCAGCTGGCAATATATACAGCCTAAACGTGATCTTAGATCATCTAACTGCATCTCATTAGGACCTGAATTCTAGTCGCTAGCATGAGAAAACTTCCTTTCGCAATTTACACAGTGAGCATTCATGATGTAATTACCATCTGAGACAAATTATCTCAGAATTCTGGGGAACCAGATGCTGAATCCCACTTTCATGACTCTGGAGCTAGTAATGTATATTTTAGCCTCATTGGGAAGGCGCATGACACGTGCTCCTGTTTACTTCCACAGTTTTGTATTTTCTCATATGTGCACACCCTTATTCATGTACACACACCCTTAATTAGTAAGACAGCCCTCAGGTGTGTGCGTAAGGGTGCTAGGATTACACAGGTGAAATGGTCATCTTCCTTATGATAGAAAAGAGGTTAGTTACCCATCTTGCATGTATATTCTTGAGCTTGGGCTTTTCTTTCGGAAAAGCTCTTTTCTCTGAAGTGTGTTGGAGTTTGTGGTTTCTCTTTGCTTGATTCATTAACATGAGTCTATCAGCTTCTTAGAAACTCCTCTAAACCTCTGGCGTACCAGTGACATTCTGTCTTGTCTAGTTGTCCATCTTCCCTTTGGTATTTTTCCTAGTGTTAACTCTATCAGTTGTCCCGGAGTTTCATTTGGATCCTCATCTTGGATGGAAGTTGATGCCCTCTCTTCACCTATCTTTATTCCCATCTAGTTATTTTATAGCTTTCCCAACCACATCCCATTCATGCTCAGATCAGATCTTGTATTGGTGGCTGATAGCTCCCACAGCACAGTGTTGCTGTAGCTCTTGAGACCCAGGTAGTAAGCCAGAATTCCCACCAGATTATGGCAGTTAATTTGAGAGGTCAGGTGCGCCTTCCATACCTGCAGTTCAGCAAATCATCCTGGTGCTGGTTCTTGTTTGCACAGGGATTACCCACAGACTATAGACCCAGGCACCATCAAATCCAAGGTACCATGCTCCTTGGTGTTGACTGTGAGACAGGTCTTTTCATTTGTTTGTTTCTGGTCCAGAAAAATGCTCCCTTTTGCTTTTGTTAATTTTAATTTTGAAAATGTTATTAGTTGTGTTTGTAGCGAGGGATGTTCCTAAAAAGAATGAACTCCCAATACCATTTTGCCCAGAAGCCTGAGGATTTATTTCTTTAATTGGATCATACGTTGGATGTGAATAACAACAAAAGGCTCCTCCTCTGTGTTTTAAAAGTTCCTGTGTTTCTGATAAAAATAATCTGTAATTAATTTATTCAGTTCAGTGAATGTTTAACAGCAGGACTAAAACACTTTCAAATCACACTTGGTGCTAGCCAGCTCAAGGGCCGGACAGATGCCAAAATATTTTTCATTTTTGTTTTGGTATTTCATATTTGCTAAATATGAGACATTATGTGATATATTTACATATATATGATGAACATGAATCAAAACATTTTCCTTCTGATTTTCTTAATTGGTTGTGGAAGGAAAAATGTCTTTAATCTTGTTTGTAAATGATGTTTAATTTTCTTAGTGTTAATTGGTGGCAATGTGAAAGATGCCTGGTAAGAACACATACAGAAAGATCTTATTTACGGGTTTAATATCCTTAGCTAATGATTCTAGTACCTGGAGCTATTCTGCCCTGCAACACAACCCAAGTGGTAATACTGGTAAGGTGAGTTGATATGTCTTGTAAATTATAAATCCACAAGTTCTAAGGCCAAAAATAATTGTGGGTGGATGAATTAATCAGATCAATCTTTAGCAAAACACTTTTATGCATAGCAGTCAGATGTTTTTCATAAATGCGTCCCATCAGGCTAATGTAGACTATTACAGAGGACAGACAAGCATGTGAAATCAATGGGAAGTGGTGTCTACTTAGGAATTACTAGAATAAAATCATCAGGGTTATGACAATCTTTTGTAATAAAATGCTTAACATTTTTAAAAAATGCAATTGCATTTGAGAGACACAAATATTGTCCACCTGTCTCACACAAGCCCTCATGTCAGATCCACAATGTTAAAAAAGCCTTCACAAATTGTGTTTACACATGTATTCAAAATAAAGACAATAACCTTGTGATTGAAATCACTGAGATGTGTGACAAGTGCTCCTTTGATGAAAGGTTGATCTGGCTGCACGTGGTGCTTAACAAGAACTCACAGGCAATCACAGAATGGTCTTTTTCCACACACTCCCACTTCAGTGTCATAAACAGACACCCATGCTTGTGTGGGGAATGAGGCATCAGGGAGGGACAGCTGAATTCTATCAAAGGTTTCCAGATACGTAGCTCATATGATTTTTAAGATGTAGAAGCCATTATCCTTTCCTTGTTAGAGTTTTTTCATAGAAATACAAGATGAAAACAAACACTCCTGTCCCCACCTTCCTTCCTCACCTACCTAGTACCTTTCTACAATTCACCCAGGATGGAGGGAGATATGTCTTTTGAACCCCTCAGGAAACTTGTCTATGCTTTGAAATAAGCAATATGATTAGTCTTATCATTATTTGGTTTTGCCTAATTTAGATGTTATTGTTGTCCATAAAGCTACTTGGACATTTTATAACGCAACTTCCCTGCTGCAGCAAAACTACTTTTATTAATTGTTGACTGTTATGGAATTTTTTTGTGTGTGTGTCTGTCAAAAAAATATATAAAGAAAAAAGAAAAGGAGAAGAAAGAAAAATATGAAAAGAAATAGGAAAAAATTCAGCAACAAAATCTTCCACAAAAGGATAGAACTGCACTGAGTGATATGTAAAATATGGCTAAATTTGCCTTGTCATTCAGCACTACATCACAGTTACTGTCATAAAAGGTCTAATTAGCATAAAGAAACAAAGGACATGATGAAAAAATTACAGCCTAGTTGTTAGAGCTCTTTGGGAAAATATTTATTTCTAAAATAAATTTGGGGAGGGGTAGATAATCTGGAGATAATGATAGAAAGGTTCAAAATAATTAGGAAGTATTTTTTGAAAATATCTGACTTCCCAATGGTAGGCTACACATACCCTGGTTTCTCTTCAGATCGTATAAATCTTTTACCAATGGTGGGCTATGCACTGATAAGACACATGAGAGAACAAAGGTACACTTGGTGTCCATTCACTCTAAGTCACAGTATCTACATGGAGAGAGTGATTAATTCCCTTTTAATTTGGATTTAACAGTGCATTGAAAACACTGTTTCCCGATGTGAATTCATGTCAGTGATGTCAGTGATCATTAATAAAAGTTATTTGTGTCAAGTCATATTCCTCCAGGTTCCTGAGTATGGAAGATAGGAAAAGAAGCAAAAGTATCTTGTATGGCATCTACCATACTAGCAAGCAAAATTTGTTGCAAATAATAATTTTTAAATGTTGTAAGTACTTTGAAAACTAATAAGACAAGAAGTTTTAAAACTCAGCAGAGACTTTCTTGGGTAAAAAGCTAAAATGGTCAAGTGATCGGATATCAGAGATAAAGACTCCTGTGAGTTCTTCTAGCTCTTGTTTCTTGCAATGTGCTCTGTGGACCCAGAGCGGTACTAGAGGGAAAAAAAAGGACAGAAAATGAGGATCATTTCTGTGCAGGTTAGTTAAAGAAGGGCTTCTTTAAACTCTTAAACTTATTTTTTTTTGTTGTTGTAAGATATTTCAGGCCTTTTAATATAAAAGAACATTCTTAATTTCTGAAAGAAGATATTCCTCCCATTATCAAATAGGTAAAGTATATACACTTGTGCATGGAGCATGAGAGTGAGTGTGTGTGTATGTGAGTGTGTATCTCTACAAGTCAGTGTTGTAGGGGAGACCCTTAAGAGTTCCTTTCACTTAACTCTCCATCTTTCCCATCTTATAAAGATGGAAACTGAGGGTGTAGCAGGTTGAGTATGGTACTCGGAGTCTTTGAATTATGCTGGGGCTGCCCTGGTCATGGAGCTCTGACTTCTGCATATTGTTCTTCACGCCTCACCCACTTACGTAATGCCAATAGTATTGTATTGTTTTTCAAACACTTCATAGGACCACGGGCTTTACATTTGAGCTTCAACACACCATTTCTAGCCAACAGACCCCTAGAATAGAAGACTTTCATCACTGGCACCCAGGACTAGAAATGCAATATAGACCTTGTGTCTTTTAAGGAGCATCGTTTTAAAAGAGAGATTAGGAAAAATCTAGAGTGGTGCTGTTCAGATGAACACAGAGGGTGAGCTCAAAGGTACTCTGCCTGGGTAGGGTCAGAGATCCTGCATTTCTGCTGCTGCCTTGTTGGAGCATAGCTCTGATTAACAAAGAGCTGGGCCATAGACTAACGAGATAAGTTTTCTGTATGTCTGTGTAGAAAGAGGAGAGACTGTGGATGCGAGCCCAGGTCAAACTTCCTTCCTTTGTTTCTTTATAGCTTTGATAAACAGAAGAGAAATAAAGACAGAAAATCGCCAGTAAAATATTGGAATTGAACTCAAGCATCAATTCTAAATTATGGCACTCTGCTATTTCTTTAGCCAGCTTTACTCCAGATCTTAAATTTCATTCGTCTTTTTTCTTCTCAGAGACCAAAGAAAGGCCTCACTGTGAGCCTTACCTCTTTCATCTCCTTACATCTCCTCTGTTAAGCCTCAACTTTCTGCGATTCAGTGGGGTTAAGAAATATGACCCCATCAAATACGAAGTACACATCAACCTAAGCCCATTCTCTCATCCCCTCTCTTTGTTTCTGGAGAGGAATTAATGAATGGAATTCTGGGCTAGGGCATGTGATATATTTCTTGGATGCCAGAAAAATCTGCAATTCCAGCACTGTTGTTTTGTCTCCATTTTCACTAAAATGGGCGCTTTCTGACGGGGCCCCTTTTTCTCTATGGCTTCTTTCATGGGGGGACAAAGTAGGGACATATGGCAGGAGTGGTTTGTTGTGAAGCAAAAAGTTTTATTCTTGTTTTCTTCAGTTGCTCTTGGCTACCTTTAATTAAAGATACTCATTTCTGCCATGCAATATGGTGTTTTCCAGACAAAAGCTTGACGTACACTGTGAAGGAATAAGTTTCCCACCCCTGTGCCAGGGCTGAAATGCTTCCTACAGACAAGGAAGACCCCAGAGAGAACAGACAATCATGTTGCACTACAGCATTGCAGAGATGCTTGTGTCCTGCGACACAAAAATCCCACTTACTGAGATTTCCTGGGAGCAAGGCTAGTTTCACAAAGAAGGAAGACAGGACATGCCCATGAGGTCTGATTTTCGCTGAAAGACAATGTGTTTGCCATTTTTGCAATGAGGTTCTGCCATGGGAGGTACTGACCTGAAGCAGCAAAGCTTCTCCCTATATTTGTGCATGAAGGAACACACCAGTGTGGACAGGCAATGTGGAGCGCCCTCCTGATCCTACCGTGCAATGGCTGTAAGAACAGAAAGGACTTCTACTCAGTTTTCACATCCAGGAAGTGGGTATGGTATTGACCATCCTTGCCTTTTGACTTCAAGTGAAAATTAAGAATAATACATATCAAATCCTCTTACATGACAAATATTAAGGAAATAGCTGCAATTGCATTTTAGTAAATTTATTTCATTGTTCCTGTTCCACTGTGACTTATTTTATTATTCTCTTTCCAAGTGCTTCCCCTGGAGTTAGGGTTGAGCCTTCCCATTGCCTCAGTCTCTCTCTGAGGTACTGACAGTCCCACTGCTGGTCTACCCACCTCCCCCGCCCACCTCTACTTCCTCCTCCATCTGCTGCCACATTGTTCAATTCTGTTGTGTGTTCGGCACCACAAAACTGGCAGGCAAACAGGTCCCATTGGACATCCCAGGTATGGGGCCGAGGCACACAGCCAGCTCATAATTACTTTCTAGAAAGTTGTTTTTTAAGTGCTAATGTAGCACATCCTAAATCCTACGCACGTAGGCCGTAGGATTAGCTGGAAAGTGCTAAAGTATTTTCCATTATTGCTCTGCTTTTTATAACCTTGAACAAGTCATTTTCACTCTTCTCTTCTCACTTTCCTAATGGAAAGATTATGGAGATAATATCGGTAAGGTGCTATCTAAATATGAAATGAGGTATAAAGGAAATAAATATCATACTGCACCTGTCAGAGCTGCTGATCCTCTCAACAATGTGTTTTCCTGTGACCTTCAGCATCCTAGGAGTCATCCAGGCAGCAGCAATACAAGTCAAGATCTATTCAGTTCTCCAGGCTTCCTAGCATGCCTGCCCGGCTCTTTTTACTGCAGGCTACTTTACCACTTATTCGATGAACATTCCTGGAGCACCTACTATGGGTCAAATGATCAAGGGAGGACCTGAGGACTTGGCAATGTTTAAAAGTGAAAAGCAGAGCCTGTCCTGAAAAGACTGCATGCTTATGGGGGGAGAGACTGAATAACAAGCCTCGTAGTCTGTGTAAGATAGAGGTGAGCAAAGGATGCTACAGAGATAAAGTCACAACAGTATGGCATCAAACTCAGTTTGCAGCAAGGGTGACTGAATTTGGGCCTTCAAAGTTGAGTTGGGAAGCTGAGGAGAGAACCTCTGTAGGAGGCAAGAGGGAGAGCGAAGAGAGGGTCACTGGGGGAGTGTTCATTTGAGGTTGTTATGGGCTGCAAGGTGGGTCCTGGGGCCAATGATGATGGTGGTAAGGCACCCATCCGCAGAACATCCTGGGGCTACTAGGAGACTTGTTTGATCAGAAAGGTGGCTCTGGCTTTGGAAATCTTCACCTTCCTTTGAGGTGTACTATTTGTGTTCTTAATGTGGCTGATGAGGTGTATTCCTAGCCTCTCATCCATCCCTTCCAGTCGAATTGTTAGCATGTAGCTGCATGTGGCTGTTCACATGTAACTTTAAATTAATTAAAATTAAGTAACAATGTAAAATGTACTTCCTCCTGCTCCCCAATTGACCTAATTGCACCAAGCCCCACATTTCAAGAGCTCAGTAGTGGCATTTAGAGGGACACTCTATGGGGCAGCACAGACACAGAACGTTTCCATAAGCACAGAAAGTTCTATAGGAAAGTACTTTCTGCTTCTCCACTGCAATCATCTGGCTGTCTGACTGTCCAGGAAGGCTGCCCAGTACAGTGATAACTGTCTGAAGCCCAGTTACCGTCATTCAAATCCTACCTTTTGTCATTGCTACAAGTTTCTGACCTTGGACAAATGATCTAAGAGCTCTGGGCCCTGGGTTCCTAGGAACAGAGCCTATTGGTGTTGAGGCATAAATGAATCAAAATGTGCAAACAGTGTAAAATGCAGCCATTAATTAGTAAGTGTTAGGTAAATGTTAGCTGCCGGTATCAACACCAGAAAGGCTGACCCTTGCTTCCCTATTCATTTCTGGTCTATTCCTCAGTTCCTATCCTCAAGTACTGCATTAAATATTGTCCTCCAGGACCCAACTTGACAATAATCATAGTGCGGGCGCTTCCTTGGGCTTTCGATCTGTCCTCTTCGGTTCTCCTCCAGTCATTTCTGTCCCAGATTTGCCTCACGCAATTTGTAATCCCACCATCTTTGGTACCCAGCCTTGTCAGTGACAGAGTAAAGGATGTTACAGAAATGACCTCTTATGAAGTAAACTTGAGAGTGTCTTGGTGAACTGGAGGAAGACAGAAGCTCACAAAATCGCCCTGTATTCTCCTAGGTCACAGGAAGCATCTAAAAGGATCTTGAAATTGGGTAATTTTCCAAAATGAAGAGCAAGTTGCTTCCTATCATTTCATGTATCTTCATAAGCAAACACAGTCTTAGTGTTCATACTACAGCTCCCTGCAAGGTATGTTAATACTTCAGTATAACATTTCAGGATGATAGCATGATTTTTGGCTTGTTGTCTCAGCCATTGCTTGGTGCTTTGACTAATGATGAAAAAGTACAAAATCACTTCATGAATGGTTTAGATAGTGATCGTGGATGTTTCTACCCGGAATTTCTCTTTTCTTAAACCCATAATCACCTATTCTAGTAAAAATATACACTTCTTTGTGAAAAACTTCTCTTAATGCATTTTTCCTCTCTGCCAGAGTTATTTCATTTAAAAATTACAATTTCTAAACTGGAGATCATTACTTCCCTGCTCGCTAGCCAATAATTCCTATCTGAGTGCTATAAAAGTGTCATCCAACATCTTGGTATTTTGATCTTCATATGTATAGTTGGTACAACTCATTGACACATTTTCTCAAGCAGAGAAAGTTTATTTAGGCAATTAATTGTACATGACTTTCTGTTTCATAGTAGCTACATGACCTAGTCCTGGGCAAACTATGTACAGTGTGAGGCTTCAGCATCTGTTTGCCCCCTTCTGTGGAACAGTTTCTGCTCAGACCTGCTGCCCAGGGATCACTGTACTTTCTATGCTGGTGTTACAGAAAACAGACCAGACCAAGCCTGTGAAGAAACGGCACCAAGAAGGTTTAAGAGGCAGTTTTTTTATAACAGTGGGCTTGACTGGGATTGCTTCCAAAGAGTCAGAGCCCTGCCCAGTGGGCTTTTGGGACCTTTATAAGGAGGGCAAGTTGGGAGGTACAAAGGAAGATTTGGCACATTGTGATTGGAGGGTTGGGTGACATCATGGGTTGCTAAGGGAGTTTAAACATCTCAAGTTAACATTGCAAGACCATCAGTTAAACAAGCACAGGTTACACAAAGGAAGAAATGTCTTATTATCGGGATTTTCCAGACATGCCTGTTGGTTTTGGCAGGCATTCTTGGCAGGCTTTATTTAAAATTTTTTTTGGTTTTTCTCCGGTACCGGGAACCAAACTCACAACCTTGCGCTTGCCAGGCAGGCGCTTTTGCCACTGAGCTAAATCCTCAGCCCCTTTATTTAAAATTTTAATTTCCCTTTCACTAAGAATTCCAAATTCAGATGTCTTCAGTGCTGCAGTAGCTAAAGTGAGTGAGTGAAGTCTATCTGGAGTGAAGGGGGAATTCCAGTGACCTAGAAAGTAGATGTCCCTTCCAAATAGAGAAACCCTTACTCCATTGCAATAGATCATGACATAATCATTCCAGATATTTTCAAGAGAAGCCTGAAATCCAGATTCCATTAGAGAACATAATTTGGACAAATATTGCATAGAAAATCCAAAATATATCAACCTATAGCCCCTTTGAGAACTTTCCCTTCTGCCCCTAAATATCTGCAACATCAACATATTGTTTTTCTCAAATTGTAACTATCTCTGCTGGGATTAGAATAAGTTAAAGAAATAACTGTATAGAAAAGTAAAAATGATATTACATATACGTATTAATGTACATTAGAGAATGACAGCCTCCGAGCAGAGTTAGGAGTGGAAGTAGAGGCAGACTCTCTGTTAGGGACATTATTGATTAAAAATACCCAGAAAATGAATTTAACCTTTTGATGGACATCTTTTGAAGGCCGAGTCAAACTACATAATACTGTCCCAATTAATTTTAGATGTGGAGCCAAAACCAGCTCGAATTAGACATACTAAATGCACTGCCTGTTTCTTCTCGCATAGAGTTAAATCTTTGCACTCTTCTTAGCCAAGGGACTAGGGTGGCATATGTGATGAAGGATACAGAGAAGAAGGAAAGTATCTCTTCCCATTCTGTAAGGCTAGGTCCAGGGGTCCTAATTTGTAGATGACAACATTCAGGAATAAATGAACCAGGTAAAACATTAACGGCAGAAATGGAAACAATGTCCACATGCTTGTCGTCCTTCCCTGCTGAACTTTCTTGTGTATGTAGACTCCCATCCAGGTACTAACCCTTGAGCTCACCCAAGATCTGGCATGTTCAGATAGGTCCAGATCAAAGCTTAAATATTGCATGGTTTCTCTTATTTGAGAAACCCAAAGTATAAATAAATCAGAGAGAAAAAAGATTGTTAATAGGAAAGAGAGGGATAGTGGAGGAGGGAGAAGAAGGGACAGGGATGAAAAGAGAATCAAGTAATATGTGTTATGGGCATCTACTAACTCCTCACCATGAATAGAATCATTATGTACTACAAAGGTGTGCCGATAAAAAGGTAGAAGAAAAGTATAAATATAATAATATATAACATAACCAACATCTTCACAAAAAGACAATCAATAAATAGATAAATTTTAGACTTACCCTAAAGGCAAACATTTAGGAAAGCTCTAAACCTCTTTACTCTAGACACATAGGAAAGACCACACAAGTGCACACAAAATAGGAATTTATGACTATAACCTCAATTGAAGAAAAATGTTTCCTGCGTATGTGGTAAAATTAAGGGCCTGCTTATTCTCTCCAAAAAAGAAGTTGTCCAAGCTAAGAAAAATGCACTCCTTTGAAACAATTTATTTTTGAGATCTAATTATTAAATGTGGAAGTTTGTGCATTTAGCCATAATTTATCCACACAGTTGCAAACAGGATATGCCATTGATCAGATCCTTCTCTCTATCAACAGCTGTTTGGATGCCTGAAAAGTAGCTCCCTTATCTGTCCCCCACTCTGAGAAGGGGAAGCCTGATTGTAAATTAACTTTAAGAAACTTTGTGGCCTTATTTTTCCTAATATTTGGAATTTAAAAAAACAAAATAGCATGAAAATAGAAAGGGCACTATTATTAAAACAAAGTGTAAGAAAAGGGGAAGGAAGAAAGAGATATAAGAGAAGTGATGGAAGAGATGCATATAACCAAAATATGTCATGTCCAATTGTGTATGTTATGTGCAGGTATTGAAATAAATTTTTCAAATATAGGGTTCAACTAGACCTTTGAAGACTATACTCTTTATAATGTGCAATATATTGGCTTTGCCACTGATTTTGGGAGTGAGCAGTTATATATTCTTTTAAATGATCCAGGGCATCCTAAGTAAAAGAAGCAACCAAATACAGAGATAAATTCTGCTTTCTTCTGCCACATATGTGAAGAAACTGTGACATGAATATCATAGATACTCATTTGACGTTTCAACCCTGAGTGATAATAAATGAGAAGGCACTGCTGCATTCACTAACATAAAACAAAATCAACTTCATTCACAGAAGCAAGAAAATTTCCAGCTGTGGACACAGTTCAATTCTGAATTATACATCTTGGAATGCTGTTAAGTCAAATATTTGAGTGTCTGTAGAACTAAGCCTTACTGTTTCAATTACAATCTATTATGCATCTGTCCTTCTTTACAAGGATGGTATTAGGAGAGCAGCATGTCCTTTACTCAGCTCAGACAGATCTTCAAAAGATAGCTAGTGGAATGGGCTTATGTTGGGAATAGTGGGAGGAACATCAGCTCAGTAATAGGCCTCAGAAAGTAAGCGATAAAACATGTATCTTCCAGGAAATTGTTTTGAACCAAGTCTGTATTCTTTAGAAGTCATTTTTATGTAATGGACATTAAATGTTTCCTGTAAGGATGATTTTATGGCTTTTGGTTTTAGGGACTTAGCCAGTTTCTGCATGCAGTGCCCCAGAGGACTTTTCTGTATTCCAGAGGAGCAGACACTACAGGGCTGATCAACATGGAAGTTATGTGTGGCTCTGGTTCTTTTGTCAGCTCATGAGAGCTCAGTCAAGCTATATACCATGGGAGTCCCATTATGACAGTGTTATAGACTTCACCACCAATTTAATATTGTTCCCAAAGGAGCATGGGTCCGAGGTAGCAGTTTAGAATTCCAGAACAAATTTCACCCAGCTAAACTCTGGCAGAAAAGATCTCTGAACTAAATGCTAATGATGCCTATGGTGGTTGCAGAAAAATTATTCCGAGTGAACACTAAGAAGAGATCTTTGAGGCTGCACAGAGGTTTCTAGTACACTAAAGCTTCTCAGGACTGTTTGACAGCAGTGGAGATAGAAATCAGAGATAAAATGAAACATACCCTCTGAATCCCAAGACTATATAGTTACTGTGTGGCTGCATATAATAACCCTTTGCATTAGTTAGCTATTGCTGCATAACAATACATTTAAGGTGCAGTGGCTTAAAAATTATCATTTACTCTGGCACATGATCATGATTGAGTGGTTCTCCTAGCTTTATCCAGATCAGCTGTACCTGTTTGGGGGCTGTGCTCATCTTACTTGGGCTCGTTTATAGTTTTCAGTGTTAGCAGGCTATGGGCTGGTGTAAGATGGTCTTGCTTTTTTCTTATTTTTTCTCATTCCTCTAGTGAGTTATCTTGTCCATGTTACTGAAGTTATAATTGAAGGACAAAAACAATCATGGGAAGTCAAAAGGAATGACTTATCAAGCCTCTGCTTATGTCACACTTGCTCATCTCAATGGCAACAGCTGAATTCATAGTCGAGCAGTAAGGCAGAACGTCCTAGCTCCAATTGAAGGAATGGAGAAAAGCCACTATCAATGCCATTGCCCTCCCATACTTCATGAAATAAATAATTATTTTCATGTTCTACAGAATAAGAAAGCAAGGCTGACAGAGATTAAACCATTTGCCCCAAGGCATGCAGATTACAAATAGCCAGCTGAGGTTTTGTAAGCACACCCAGAGGTCCTCAGGTTTCCTAGAACATACAGTTAGACTTCGGCCACATTCTCTTCTCTTACCTCTCTTCCTACAGCCCAGCTTTCCTGGTGCTGATCTCACACGTTTCATTTCCTGTGACTTCACCTGTGCCCCTCTTCCTCAGAGTATTTCAAGGAGTCGTTGTTACCTACATTATCAGTTCTCAACCTTGTTTCGGCTTCAGACCACTTGACTTTTTAAAAAAATTACTGAGAGAACTTCAAAGAGCTTCAGTTTACAGATTTTAACAGTGTTTACCATGTTAGAACTTAAAACTGAATAAGGCAAAGACACATTTAAATAGTAAACTTTACATGTTAGCATGTCACATACTTTTAAAATGAAAAAGAAGCACATTTTTCAGAACAAAAATAATTAGTGAGAAAGTGATGGTGTTTTTCATTTCTGCAAAGCTAACATCTGGCTTGATGAGTGACAGCTGGATTTCTCATACATGACTTTGCATTCAATTTATTGTGATGCACATGTCAGAGAAGTTCTGGAAAACTCCACTGTGCACTTGTGAGACAATAGGGGCAGAAAAAGTAAATAGAATCCTTAAGATTTCTTTGTGAACTTCCTTTGAATTCCAAAGATGCCTGTGTTTCCTAAACCTGGTCCACAGCATCAAGTGGGAGCTCTTTCCCCTTCTGTTTGAAATACTTTCACGACTTTGGCTTAATTTATCCCTGAGGTGAGTGCGTTCACCTTCCTGATGACTAGCTATATAACTTGGGCTATTTAATTTCCCATCTGCTCAATATGCACACTCATTTCTAACTCCTGGATTAGTTATGTAAGTGAATTAAATGTTCTAGGTAAAACAATCAGCATTACGCATGGCAGGTTGTAAGTCCTTAGTCGCACACCGCAAGTGACGCTACTATTCGTCGTTGCATTTTATTCAGCAAATGTTGGCCAAGTGCTTACAATAGAAAATGTTCTACTTTTTAACACTCCAATTAAAGTTGTATACATAATTGTCTTTCAGAATAATAGAGTTTATAACAAAATGAAATCCTAATTTATTCATTTTGTGAATGTTTATCAAGGACCTATTTGTGCCTGTGAGTGCTACAAAGCTTATTGGAGGAGCTTCTAGCCTAATCTTGAAGGTCATGGGAGACTTTATGAAGATAGCATTTGAACTAGATCTTAACAAGTATGCATTCTGTTATAAGCACAGGCAGATAGGTAAAGCCATTCCCTGATTATCACCCAAATAAGACCTAACTGGAAAGTAATGAGCCTTGAAAAGTAGAGATCAAAAATGCCAGCCCCAATCATCCTACTCTTGCCTAATCTGACTTACAAAGTAGCCAGAGAGAAAGAGAATAGTGATAGCAGTAAATTTATAACCTAATAAGATTTGTGCTTTAATTTGGGCATCAATAGTGACCCCAGAAATCCAGCAATTTTAGGGTACTAGGATCATTAACTTCTTGCAGTGGAGAAAGAAGTGACCATACAAAAATAAGTGTTGCTCTAGACTTGACACCTGGGCAGTAGTTTACACAGCTCTACTCTTACAACAAGGGCTCTTTGTGAAAAAGTATGACATGCATTTGGGAAAAAATGAGATGTACCGTGTGCTGAAATGCCACACTCTTTACCATAAATATGTAAAATTATTGTGAATCAATTAAAAATAAAAGTGTCCTAAAAATTGTTATGTGGGCTGTATAAGGTAGTAGCAGAAGATAAGGATGAAGAAATAGAAAATGTTGTGCCTAGAATTCATGAATGATAACAATCACAATAGCAAATATGGAATCCAAATCTGGACATCACACCTTACAATATGTGTTTTTGCATACAACATATTTTTATTTTATGAATGAGAAAACTGCAAATGGAGAGAAACTCATTGAGTTGACCAAGATCACATTTCCAGTAAGTGATGAAACTGCAGCAAGTTTTCTGATATCTTTTCATCCCTTCAACTGTATTGTATAGAGTTTATTCTATGTACTATCGACAGTGTGATGTTATAAAATGTTCCTGCAAGAAATTTTACATTCAAAGGAAGGAAACACAATTCACCTTTTCGGAAATGAATGTTTTCAAAGTTGAAAAATATTTTAGGAGAATTTTTTATTTATGTAAAAAAGAAGGCCTAAATTCTAGGGCCAAGATGTTACACAGTTCTTCAGGATGAAGGCATCAGGTATTTTCTTATAACAGGAAGTTGTGCAAATCGAGTTTTCATTTCAGAGAATGGGTTCCTAGGACTTGGCCAGGAAACTTGAGCTGGAGAGACATCAGGCCCCTTATAATAGCATGACCTCAGACTGAGGACTGGGTGGGGAGATTACTAGCCAAAGAAGGTTGTGGATCAGGAATGCTTTGTAAACTGTAGAAGAATAGTAGTTTATTTGGAGCTCTCAATTTGCCTTTTAAGCATTGTTGCTTTCTTGTGTACTTCTTAGGTGGTCAGAAAATAATAAAGTATTACATCTTAGTATAGTTTTGGAGTAGCAATGTTTTCAGAACTTGAAGCAGTGAGATTACATCCTTATAGGATTTGTGCTTTACTTTGGACATCAAAAGTGACCCCAGAAATCTGGAAGCTTTATGATACTAAGATCACTAGCCCCTTCAATTGAGAAAGGAGGAAGAAATCTCAGAGGCAGTGTAAAAGCTGCTTACGAGGAGAGAGAATGGAGCTCAGGAAACTAGTTTGGAGATTTTTGCAAAAGAGATTAGGAAACACTGAATAAGGACAGGGCAATGAGATTAAGGGGAAAAAGAAATTCAGCAAACATTTCAGGAGGCTTGGGAACCTCTTGAATGTGGACGATCCGAGAGACAGCACTGCTTCTCATAAACACAGGCTGTGATAGCCAGGAAACGTTTCCAAGTGGGAGAAATTTAATTCTCTGCCAACATAGACAAAGTAATTTGTTACTGGTATCGTTCAAATTTCTGCTCAGTCACTCTCTAACCTGTGCTGACTAGAGTAAGTCAAATTCCTGCCGCACCCTGCAAAACCGAGTGAGCATGTATGTTTGAGACCGGTATGTCACTATTTGCTTGTGGACAGCTGCAGAATACACTTTGCTTGAATTCTTAATCCTACACTTGACCTCACTCTCCCTATTTAAGCCGCCCTTGACCTCCTGAGGTATCAGCTTTAGATCCCAACACTAGAGAAATATATGACTTGCTGTCTAGAATCAGTCAGTATTGTCTGTGATGAAGGAAATATATATATATATATATATGTATATATATATATATTATATATATATTTGTATTGCCCGGGAAGGCAGTTGCTAGCTCCACATAGCAAGTGAACATGTGAAAGTTGGCTAGTGAGATCAGGGAGCTGATTTTAAACTGAATTTTCATAAATTCTAATTTGCATTACATAGCCCCACATGGTTAGGTGGACAGTATAAACTCCAGGTCTTGGTTTGGGGAAATTTTTACCTACTTGCCTTGCCTACATGAACCAGTAGATGCAGCAGGCATAAGCACTGTCCCTACTATCATTCCTTTGAGAGTTCCTGTCAGGAATCACACTGGCAGGCTGGATTACTTTGTATTGTATATGTAAAGAAACACAATGTAATTAATTATATGCATTTGAGTTGCTTAGGTTTAATTTTTTGAAAATTGCACAATAAATCTGGGAATTTCAGCAAGATTCTTTGCCGAAAAAGGGGAAAAATTCTAGATTTAATGGTCTCCCCTGTATGCCCCGGATTCATGTTTGATGGATTCTCTTGACAGCTCATCTTATTACCATTGATACAATTTATTGGGTGGCAACATTTCAGTTCTTGATCATATGGACAAATATTGAGAACATTTGGACCTCCTTGGCTAGTCTAGACCTTTCCAACCATCATACAAAATTTACCTACCTGAAGTTGCGGTCCCTGGCAATTTGCCATGTATTCGGCTAGTTACATTTTAACTCACCTTGTGCTGAGATGTTAACAGGTCACAAATGTTTAATCGTTGTCAGTTCGTTATTAGTATTTTAGAGCAGGAGACTTTAGCGTCCTGAGCCAAAGCAGGGACTGGGAGGGAGTCTTCCAGCTTTCCCAGCCTGGCACCTGATCACTGTAAAAGTGAAGGGAAAGATGAGCAAATCCAATTCAATAAATATTTAGAATGTGATAATGACATGGGAAGCTTTTAGGCAGAAGAAAACGATTTCTCTTTCTTGTGCCAAGAAAGTTACCAGGCAAAGCTCCTTCTACTTGTAAAGTCGAAGTTAATAATATCTGCAGTTTATTGAACCTTTCTTTCAAGGACCTCAAAGTATGATGTAATCCAACCCCGACATTTTTATTAAATATGTATTTTTAAAATACTTGACTATTCATGCAAAGAGGTATAGACATGTGCTAACCTTATGCTTTAAGTGTCTACATTTACAAACACATGCACATATATATGCATCTATCCACACAGATGCTCACCTATTCATATTATATATGTATAGACGCATGTACATGTGTTTTTGTATTGCATGCATGTGTGCATAGGTATGTGTGCATGTGTGTATACATATGTAAGCATGAATGTGTGTATTTCCTCCTCACCCCTTCATAGCTAAGCATAGTGTTGCACGTTGTTCTCTTTGCTAAGAATTCAGAAGTTCTGCCATTTACTGTGTGTGCAGCTTGGGCACGTCTCAAACTTCTTCAGCCTGAATTTTCTTACTTATAAAATAAGAATGATACTTCCCAAAGTTATTGAGAAAACTGAATGTAATAATAGATGACAAGCAAGGATAATAGGGAGCCGTTTAAGGTCAATGTATTTGATGCTGGGAACTGAGGAATTGCTCTTTCTCCCACATAATGATGAAGTCTCGGGCTGGAGTCTGATTTGACAAATGTACTGGGAAGCATATGGGTACATTTTCTGGACAGATGGCTGATACATTCTGCACTGCACTTACATGGCTTTCTGTGCAGTTGCTTTAGCAGGGAGAGCCTCTTTCAGGAATCTTTATGGGGCTAGAAACCATGTTAGGTGAACCTCAACAAACAGAGAGCTGGAGGCTTGAACCTAATGCAAACAGTTTCCCGGACATTTGGTACTGAATGTAAATAACATCTTGAGTGCCACCAAATGTCAATACCGATGCTTGATGATATTACATAAATTCAGCTTTAATTGAGCAAAGCTAAATCCAACCAATTGGGCTTGTTTATATCCTCAAATGTTGAAATGAAGCCTAAATCATGGAGATTTTATGCCTTTGTATGAGATGTCCCCATATATAAGGGGTGTGTGCGTGTGTTTATATTTCCTTAGCTTAACAGTTCTTATCTCCTTGAGAACAGTGTCTCCATTAAATAGCCCTTCTCAGATAGCAGCTGTTCTAAGGGTTAAGCTACAGAATGGAGGAAGGACGATTTATGGAAATTGGTTATATTCTGTGGTGGTGTGTTTCTGCTCCGTTAAAAATTAGTAAGCAAATCCAGGTATAACAACTTTTAATAATAACATGGGTTCATAGAAGGTTCAGTTCCCTAGTGCTAGCACATTTATGACCTTGAAAGAGATAAGGAGGTAGGGGTTAAAACAAATTGCTGAAAATGACTGGTATAAGATGTTACAGTAAAGTCATGTAGTTAGGCACTTTACAAATCATAAATCTGTGATTTCAGGCACAAAATAAAACACACCAACTGCCTGTTGCTTCCTACTCAGGTGTCTGGTTAAATTAGGTGCAAATATGTAAAATATAAAAAAACTGAAAGAGAATTACAGTCGGTGAGCAATAAAAATTTTCATGTACAAAAGGGAGATGCTGGGAAAAATATGAAGTATAGCCTCTCTGCCAGAAACCAAAATCTAGTTATTAAATTTTTAATTTTGAAAGGAACAGTCAGCTTTTTCAGAGCTGAAATCCCTGATTGGCCTCTTAGATGCTTCCTCCTTGTTCTGCCATCAGTTAAGGTGAAGAATATTTGTTTAAGACCTTCTTAAAAACCCACTCTGTGTGAGCCTGAATTTCCTAGTACTGTATGCTGCACTTGGCTGCCTCTTCTGCAGGCTAAACAGACTCGTTCCCCCAACCCTCCCTTCAGTAGAGGCCACTTTGCAATCGTTTAATAGCTTTCCTCTGAAGAGCTTCCAAATTATTCTCGCTCTTCTTAAGTTATCATCATCAGAACTATTGTGGCTGGGTGGTGGATGTTCTGCTGGGCTCTGCGCCAGATCTGATTGCAAATGTCTTCTACCTGCTCCCACGCTTTAGGGCCATGCTAGTGGCAACATAAATGGGGTCAATACATGTAATAACACATCGTCAGTGCACGGTCTTTGATTTAGGAGAAAGAGAAACACAGGGATTGCCTGCGTCTTTCTGCTTTGTTTTACTTATTTCTATTTATGACTTGCCTTATTCACCAAGGCTCTTTTGATCTTTATCTTTCGGAGGATTGTCACTGATTTGGATATCAATATAAGGATATACTGGAAATCATTCAGGTTAAGTCTTATGGGTTGCAAGAGAAGATTTTGAACTATGACCGAGACTAGATTCAGTTATTACCAAGGATGCTAAGGGGCAGAGGAAGCTTGTGTGGCTCAAACTGGGTATTAAAGGAGAATTCAAGGTCATGTATTAAGATGGGCGGCCAAAACTAGAAGATACACGTATTGGGAAAGGTGATATAAAAAGCTACTATTAGAACATTGATAACATCAAAAAATAAAAATAATTGTAGATTAAGCAGACAGGTGCTTCCCAGGGCAGCTGTTGAGGAAGAGCACAAAGCTGTTCTGGATTCTAGAGTGAGGGTGGCACTGGCTCTCTGGTGAGATCAGTATAGGGACGGGATTCTGGCTGATCTGAGGTCTGCACCTGCGTGATGAGGAAATGAAAGAATCCCGAGAGGAAGAACTCTGAGATCAGAGATGTGAAAATCATGTCTCAAATAATAAATATTGCTTATAAAACCAACAAATAGGTCTGGTGTGGTGGCACATGCCTATAATCCCTGCACTCGGGAGGCTGAGGAAGGAGGATCATTGTGAGTTCAAGACAAGCCTGGGGTATAATGGGAGCTCAAGGCCAACCTGAACTGTGTAGCAAGACCCTGTCTCAAAAAGACAATTAAAAAAAAAAACCAACAAATACATTTAGCTGATATCTCCACTCCCACAATGACTACTAGGAAGTTTAAGCCACCTTAGCAGATCACCTATCATAGTGAGCAAGACCCTGTTACCATATATATTTTTACTGTATTTTTTCTTACATTTATTTTCTACTGATTTTCTCCAGTTCCAGTTTTGCATTCTTTTTATGCTTTCTCATCCTACATAGTAAGGATTGATGTACCTCATATCTTTTAAGAAATGAGGCAGGCTATAAATACTTAAATCTCTGCTTCAGTAAAGCAAAAGTACTGAATGAGCTGTAAAGTTTTACAGGTGTATTCAGATATTCTACTTGTGATATTTACTTCCCAGTAGCTGTCTAGTTGGCCGGAATTTACAATCTACATAGGAATGAAATGAAATTGTTTACCTAAAATTCTCTCACTGACCCAAGATGTGAAATAAAAGTAGACCCTGTTTTCATTCAGTGAAAACCCTTTCGTGGTGTGGTCATCATCTCTTTGCACAGATGAGACTAACGTGTTCCAATCACACATGTCTGTGATATATTTGCAAGGATCTCCAGTAGCCTTAAGGAGAAAGAAAGTTTAAACTCAGATCCCTAAAGGGAGGCCCAAAGTGACATATAAAAAGGGCTTTAACTTCCTGTAATTATGAGTTTAATAAGTACCTCTCTATCTGTTTGACCTTTCAGCTCACATGGAGGTAGGATATAAAACTGAACACTCACTGCCTTCTGATAATGCATTAAAATATTTTTTTAAGACTTATCTCCTCAAATTTTATCTTCTCGCGTTACATGGAGAATATTTGCAAAAAGACACAATTTTAATTCATGCTGTTTTACTACTTAGTATTTTATCGGAAATATGCCTTTTGCTTTTCCTTTCATTTTATGACTTCTCCCAGAAATGGCAGTTTTTTGAGGGTCATGAACTAAACGGAGTGTGGAGATATTATGCAACCTTTTCTCAAAAAATTACTCATATTCTTGGGTTGAGAGCTCTTCTGGGCTTGCTCTGTGAAGAACTGGGTTTCAGTTTGTGATTTCAGCTCTTACTTATTTTATGGTTATGGACATGACATTGAAATCTTCTGAGTTTCATTTTCTAATCTATAAATGATGATAATGAATTTTTGGCCTTATGAAAAGCAGTTGAGATTATTTTTTCTAAAGGTCAATAGTCCAACCCTCCACTCACTTATGACTCCCAAGGTCATGGCCTTGACCCCCTAAGGCCTCCTATCCTTTAAACCTAACACCATCTCACTCTCAGCATTTTTATCTGTGTTTTCATTTATTTTCCCTCTGGATTAGATTCTATTATCTGTAACTACCTCACCCCCTTGCAAATGTAATTCTCTTGCTGTATAATTGTCTTCCTCTGTGGTTGATGCTCATGAAAAATTCCTACTCGGGTTAAAATACTCCTTTGCTCTTATACTGCATATTGTTGTCTTCAGAACAGTCATTCTGATTACCAGAATGCAAAATTAGTCAAGAAAAAAGAAAGTTTTAAGCATGAATTGTTCCTTTCAATAAACCACAGACATCAACAATGCACCTGTCCCAGGTATTCTAGTATAGACATATAATTTTTTTTTATTTTAAAGGGAAAAGAAAGAAAAGCCAAACTAAGAAAAACAAATACATAAACAAAACAGCATAGAAAACAATAAAAATGACACAGAATTTCAAATCAAGGTGGTAGGATATTAACAGTAGTTGTTATATTATATAATGTTATCTTTAAAATGGTTGCACAGATAATCAGGTATAGGTGTGTAAGATTGATCAAACAATTACACATTAACTGCTCCTTTCAATAAACCAACAGATATTAGTAGTACAATTACCCTAGCTATCCTGTGCATACATATACATTTTTTTCTCTTCCTTCTTTCTTTTTCCTCTCCCTTCCTTCATCCCAGTGGCTCTTTCCTATATGAGCAGTTTCTTTCCCTTTCACAATATCTATTGCACCCTAATTAACCTATAAAATTAGCATTACAATCAATTATAAAAGAATACTCCTTTGCACTCCAGGCTTGGATTGAGCCAAATGTTTCTTAAGAAAATTACACAAGACTTTGAAATATTTTTACTGTACATTTCTGGTCACAAAACTCAGATGGCTGCCCCGTGCTTTCTCCTACCCTCTGTCCTACGTACTACTGACCTTGAAGGCTCGTATTCCTTTCAAGGGCTAAACACTGCAGCCAGGAAGCCTGGAGTCTGCTTACCATCAACATTCTCAACCTCCTCACATCCATGTTTTGTAAACAGTAGAGGATCTATGAATATTAATTATTATTGCGTTCCATAATTCCTGGAGCTATCTAATGCATTTGGAATGCTTTCTTAAAAATCTTCAGAATTTGACGTCTGTGAAACTGTAGTACAGAAAAGAGACTACCTGAGTCATAGTGCAGTATTGTGAAATTTATCCTAATTAAGATGTATGCTAATGGTACATGAGGTGCAAAAGAAACTGCAGAAGTCTGACCTGGTAATGAGCAATTTGACCATTTTGTCATTGATCGTTAAAAGATATTTACCTTTAGGGGTATAATGAACATTTGCATTTGAACACTATTCTGTAGGTTAATTCCAGTGTTGACTATAGGAGATACATCATTTCCTGTTATATTCTATTTTACTTTTAAATCCTAATGATCTATGATTGTGTTGCCAAAAAGTCAAGTTGAAAAAATATAAAAAATAACACCTTTCCCTTTGTACCTTGTCACTTGCAAATGGAAAAAAGACCAATCGGCACATGAGCTCAGCCCATTCCACTGAGAAGGGCATCCTCAGCCACTTGCTAAACTTCCTTTGTGGAAGGGCTGCTTCCATAAACGGAGTCCCTGGGAAGCAGCACGACAAATTAGCGCCTTGAAAGATAAACCTATATTTTCATGATCTGTCATAATCCCTTTGATCTTGTTATGACAATGACCTGACAGATTTCTTCTTCTCTTCTAAGTTATGGTCCAATAATGATCCACTCTCCATGCCGCTGCAGTTATTACCAGGTGTTCAGAGAGCCAGCCCCGACTTCTGTGCCTGGGTACTGTCAGTTTACCATTTGTATCCCCAATCTAGTGGTAGCACAACATCTGAGCACAAAGCAACGTACTGGGCATTTTTCCTGGAGCTTGCACTCTCTCCAAGTGGGTGAAATAAACCAAGTGTGCAATGTAGTTGGTAATAGGCAGCAAAATGGAATTGGAAATAAAGTTTGGGGCCGGGGATGTAGCTCAGAGGCATAAGCACTTGCCTGGCAAACCTGAGGTCATGAGTTCGATTCCTGGTGAAAAAAAAAACAAACAAAGAAATAAAGTTTTATTATTTCCTTTTACATTATTTTATAAACTTTTCTTAGGTTTTTCCTTAAAGACGTTGAATTGACAAAATGTTTCAGTAGAGAAAATAATCCACTGTCAGAACATTGGGGAATATTTTTATTCCATCGTCTAAGAAATTCAAAATTCAAAGACCTGAAAAACTCTTCCATGTAAGCTTGAAACAGATCCTTCACCTCTCTGTGTCTGCTTGTCCCTATAAATGAGAGATAGTAACCAACTACTTCACAAGGTAGTTAATAAATTAAGGGCTAATATATATAAAAGTGCAGTACAGTGCCCAATATATCAAGGAACTGTTATTTCTAACATAGTATTTTGCAAACCTTTGCACAGATAACCCATTAACAACATATAAAAGAAACTCTGGGAAAAGCTCATCATGCAATATCGCATGTTCCATGCAATGATGAGCATCTTAAAAGCAAGGATTCTGTTCTGCTTATTTGTACTCACCTTCTTCCTAGCATGGAACCTGGCACATAATGGGATCCTGGTAAATATTTGATGCATGTGTGAGTGGATGAAATTTTTGTTATCATCCTTCTAATCATGCCCTGGCCCTCAGTCAGGCTTGCTTTTGATGGTTGGCCCATTCCTAGCACAAATGGATGAACATGTATTCTTCTGTCCCTATTGGCATTAATACTGCTCCATTGGTTAGTACTTTGTAAGCTAGTATTATTTCACATTTACCTAAATTTACCATATTTTAATTGGGTATTTGAGATACACAGAAACAGAGTTTGGAACTGAACCCCAAATGACTCCAGATGCAGGATTTTAGGGTACCCTCCATGCCTTCACTGCTCCAGTCATTCAGAAGAGCAGGCTGCTCAGCTCTGTGAGGCGAGATGTAACTGGGAACTGGAGTTAAATCCTGACATTACCATTCTTTTCTTTATACCTCTGCAGTTTCCCTATGGCTTTGGAGATACATGTAGAATTTGTCTTAATATAGAAGAATATTGGGGCTGGGGATTTAGCTCAGCGGCAAAGCGCCCGCCTGGCAAGCGCAAGGTCGTGAGTTCGGTTCCTGGTACTGGAGAAAAACCAAAAAAAAAAAAAAAAAAAAAGAAGAATATTAATGGATTTGATCATTTTATTATTTAAATGATATTTATTATTAAACTGATAAGACTTTTTTCTAGTATACACTGTGTCAATGATATGAATAAATTTAGAGTAATAGTTGATATAATTTGCTTGTTCACTTAGTCCAATCTTATAAGATATGTGAGTTCTTAGGTTTCCAAGGAATGATGGGAATATAAGGGGACCCTGTGAGTGACTGGCCGAGAACCCTTAGATTCCTTTCACTCCCCGTCTATTTAATTTCTAAGGGCAAAACTTCCTCTTCAGCTTACAGTCATGCCTTGGATATCTGATGAAAAAGATTCTATCGCTTGGAGAGATCTCCTATCAATATCTTCCACCTCTCCAGTGTTCTGCTATTTTTAGTGATTCCACTAGTGTGAAGGAAGGAAAATTTACCTGTCATTTGCTTTCCATGTGAAGGTATTTTAAAGCTTCATTTTATTTAGATTTCATTTTTACTGGATTAGTCTTAGAAGCATGGTATTTTATTTTCCAGTAAACTAAGAATGACCCTCTTTTTTCTTGCTCCCCTTTGAAGTTTTTGAAATTATCAGGGACATTTCTTCTTTGCCATAACTGTCCCTGATAATAATGACTTTCATCATTGATCATCTAAGGACACCTTTTTGAATACGCTTTCAAGTCGTAACAAGTGGAAATACTAGGGAATAGTTTTCTTCCCTTTCAGGCTAAAGATATAGGAACAAATAGAGCTTGAAATATATTCTGTGGCAATGTTCTGAAGTCATACAATACACCTCTTAAATTAGAATTTCAGCTTTGTAAAGACCAGCATGAACTCAGAGGAATGATTGAGACCACCCAGCTTGTACACTCATGTGTACCCAGACAACCTAGCACTTGAAAGAGCAACACATTTCTTTGAGTTCCACCTAGAATTCTGCATTTGATGGATGTCATTCAGCATGCAGAGGTACTGGTAAATAAGTGAGATCAAATGAAGCAATGGATGCAAAAGTGGTTATAAACAAACAGTGCTACACATATATAAAATATGACTGAGTCTAGCTACTGACAGAGAAAACATTAGATGGTATCCATCACTCATGCATTCCCTCAGTTACATTCTCTAAAGCCAACTGAGCTCTCTACTCTGGAAGCGAGAACTGGGGAAGGGCTGGGTTGGACTCGACGAAGACGGCATTTTGTCTTGTTACCACACTGTTTTGATGTTCTCTCTTTATCTTGATTAAGGGTTATTCTTAGAACACGAGAGGACTTTCTAATTTATATGTTTTTGATGCACTATATCTGAATACATAAGTTTTGCATTATATTTAATGCATATGTTAAGTTTTACACTATTCAAGCCATTTGCAATGGTATTCACCTGTAGTGAGATTTGCAAATACTCTGATGTTCAGTGGATGTTCTGGAATTTAATTCAGTTCTCACTGTACAACTGGACTCAGGTTTCTTTCTTTCTTTCTTTGCAAATACTCTGATGTTCAGTGGATGTTCTGGAATTTAATTCAGTTCTCACTGTACAACTGGACTCAGGGTCTCAGAGTGTTCACCAACAGGCAAGTTTTCTGAATCTCCCTTGCCAAGTGGTTTTAAAACTCAGTATCGAACCACTTTTACCTCCCCATTGGCTCAGTAAGCAGGGATGAATCTTCTAATCACTTTGTTTTCCTGGTGGTTAGATCCAGCCAGGCTATCTCATTAGTGTAAACTCAGAAGTGACCCAGTGGGAACACTCTTTTGGTTATTTCAAATTTGCCAGTGAAGTTGAATATATTTATTGTGCACAACTTGACGATTTGAAATACATATTTATATATTCACACACATTATGGAATAGCTAACCCTAACTAATTATATATGTAATGTTTTTACAAAGTTGTTATTTTTGTGGTGAAAACGTTGAAAATCTAAACACTGAAACCGTGGGATATTTCAAGAATAGAACTCATTGTTATTAACTGCAATCTGAAAGACAGATCTCTTAATCTCATTCCTCTACTTGACCAACACCTCTGCCCCACACCCACCTCCTTTGCCTCCAGCTTTCTCAGACCCCATGATTCTATTCACAACTTCTATGAGATAAACTATAGATTCCACATGAGTGAGATCCTTAAGTATTTGCCTTTCTGTTCCTGGATTATTTCACTTAACATGTCTTCCAAGTTTATTCGTGTTGCTGCAAGTGACAGGCTGTCTTTCACATTTTTAATGGTTGAATAGTTTCCATTGTGTATATATACTACATTTGCTTTATCCATTTATCCATTAATGGACACTTAATGTGATTCCGTATCTTGACAAGTGTGAACAATATTTCAATAAACATGCAAGTGCAGGAATCTGTTCAACATTGATTTCATGTTTTGGATATATATTCAAGAGTGGAATTTCTGTATCATCCAATAATTTAATTTCCAAGTTTTTGAAGATCCTCTGTTGTACACAGTGGGTATACTAGTTTACATTCCCACCAACAGTGTACTAGAGCTCCCTTTTCTTGATGTCTTCCCCGATGCTTATTTTTTGTATTTTAATAATATCTTTTTCAAAATGGTGCAATATGATATGTCATTGTGGTTCTAATTTTCATTCCTCTGACGATTCCTGAGTTTCTTTACATGTACCTATTGCCAATTTGAATGTTTTTTGAAATGTCTATTTAGATCCTGCACCCATTTTAAAATCAGGTTATTTGTACTTTTATTGCTGAGTGTTTTGAATCCCTTATATATTTTGGATTTTAATCCTTACAGGATATATTTATTGCAAATATGTTCTAAAAGTTTATAGGTCCTCCTTTCACCTTGTTAATTTATTTCCTTTGCTGCACAGAATGATTTTAGTTTCATGAAATCTCTGTTTTTGTTGTTTGTTTCTTGCGTTGTTGATATTGTCAGGTCTCTGGACCAGACCGCTGCCCGACCGGAATAGAGAAACTCCCCAAGCGGATCTGTTTCTCACACCTGCAGGTGCACAGTGGTAACTGGAAGCTATCAGTTTCTCCATACAGGTCAACCAGCTAGCAGCTGCCCCACACAGCTCAACCTGCAGAGAGCTGATTCTGGAAAAAACACAAGGGACTTGCTGTGCCTGCCAGCACAGCCCTGTACCCAACACTGCCCTATCAACCAGCCCCAGAGCCCCTACTCAGAGACCAAAAATTTTGTACCCGCCTCAGTCATGCCTCCCTGTACATAAACTCCCCTATAAAATATTCTCTCACCCCTTGATTGGGGCCAGTGGTCTTTTCATCCTTGGCCCAGCCATACCCAATCTGCAATAAACCCTTGCACATTGTTTGAACTCTCCCTGTCTCAGTGGCCTCAATTGTACCTTGTTTTACCCTACCAGGTATCATATCTAAATATATCACTGATCATACAGATATATGCAGTCTTCTACTTATGTTTTCTTCTAGTGATTTTATAGTTTTCATTCTCTCCTTTAACTTTTTTTCTTTTTTTTTTGGTACTGATAATCGAACTCAGGACCTTGTGCTTGCCAGGCAGGCAAGCACAGAGGTGCTTGAGCTATATAGCTCATGCCACTGAGCTATATCCCGAGCCCCTCATTTAACTCTTTAATCCAACATGAGTTGATTTTTTACATATAGTATAAGATGAAGTTTTAATTTCTTTCTTCTCTGCATGAGTATCTAGTTTTCCCAACACTATTCAGTTGATAAAATTGTCTATTCTCCATAATATATTCTTGGCATATTTATTGAAAATTTGTTGGCTGTAAATGTTGAGATTTATTTCTGGGCTGTGCCTTTAATTTGTTTCTTTGTTTTTTTTTTTTAAATTTGGCAGTAACATGCTGCCTTTGGTTAATATAGATTTATAGCATAGTTGCAAGTACACAGTGTAATGCTCTGGCTTCTTTATTGTTATTCAAGATTGCTTTGGCTGTTAGTGGTCTCTTGCATCTCTACACAAATTTTAAAATTCAAAGATTTTCCTTTAGAGTTAAATGCATTTCTTGTATACAGCATATTGTTGGGTTTTCTTTCTTTCTCTTTCTTTCTTTCTTTCTTTCTTTCTTTCTTTCTTTCTTTCTTTCTTTCTTTCTTTCTCTTTCTTTTTCTTCCTTCTTTTTTCTTTCTCCTTTCTTTCTCTTTCTTTCTTTCTTTCTTTCTCTTTCTTTCTTTCTTTCTTTTTTTTTACTATGAATTTTGATTGATTTATTGAGACAGTTAATGTTTAATTGTTTGATCAATCTTGCATACCTATATCTGGTAATGTGAGCAACTGCTTTGAAGATAACAATAAGTAATATAACAACCATTGTTGATTTCCTATCATTTTGTTTTGAAATTCTGTATCGTTTT
>NW_004955453.1:12437724-12439697 GCF_000276665.1 Chinchilla lanigera
TTTCTCTTTCTTTCTTTCTTTCTTTCTTTTTCTTTCTTTCTTTCTTTCTTTCTTTCTTTCTTTCTTTCTCTTTCTTTCTTTTTCTTCCTTCTTTTTTCTTTCTCTTTCTTCTTTCTCTTTCTTTCTTTCTTTCTTTCTTTCTTTCTTTCTTTCTTTCTTTCTTTCTTTCTTTCTTTCATCTATTTGAGACAGGATTTTGCTATGCAGTTCAGGCTGGACTTGAGCTCACTTTGTAGCCCAGGCTGGCCTTGAACTTGCATTGATCCTCCTATTTCTGCCAGATTTTGTTTCTTGATCCACTCTGCCAGTCTGTTTCTTTCCATTGGTGAATTGAGGCCATTTACATTAATGGTTATTACTGATATACATTGACCTAACTTTGTCATATTATTTTCTGACTGTTGGTGCTATACTTTCCCCTTCTATTTAATTGCTTACCTTGCTTGGTTGTTCTTTTATATTGTTGTTCTTGAGATTATGGTCATTTTTATCTCTTTGTACAATATTTTTCAGTACTCTTTGTAGGGTGGTTTGATGGTCATGAATTTCTTAGGGTTAATACTTGTCACAGAAGTGTCTTACTTCTCCATCAATTTTGAAAGATAGTTTTAAAGTGTACATCAATGACTTTGTTTATGTATTTGTTTTTCTTATTTTGTTTTTGTTCTTTTCTCTTTAAAATAAAAAATTTAAACATTTTTATTGTGTGTATGTGTATGTACAAAAACTACCTTTGGCATTTTGTTAGTGATTCAATGTAGTAGGCAGACATTTTAATAATATTTCAATCTATGAACACAGGATATCTTCCCATATTTCTGGATATTCTCCAATTTCTTCCATCAGGTTTAGTTATTAAGAGGGAAGTTTATAGATGTAGAAACATGAAAGAGAGAGAAAGAGAGGAAGAGAGAGAGAGAAATCAAATTAACAACCTAATGTGGCACCTAAAGGTACTAGACTATACAAAAAAAGTAAGCCTGAAGCTAATAGGAGGGAAGAAATATAAAGCTTGGAACAGAAAGAAGTGAAACAGACACTCTAGAAATAAAAGAAAAAGTTAATAGTGTTAAAAAGAGAGTTAACCCCGGGGGGCTAAATGTATAGATAATATTTGATTTATGTTTTGTAGTTATTATAAGTGAATTGATTTTCTTGAAGTTTTATTAACTTTTGTATCCTGATTTTATATCCTGAACTTTTACTGAATTTACTCATTAGTTCTGGAATATTTGGACTCTTTAGGGTTTTCTGTATTTAAGATCACAGCACCTGCATGCAGAGGCAATTTGACTTCTTCTTTTCCATTTAAGATGTCCTCTCTGTTTTTCTTGACTAATCACTCTAGCTAGGACTTCCAAGACTTTGTGGAATGAGATTGTCAAGAGTGAACAACCTTGTGATGTTCTGAATCTTAAAAGGAAAGCTATCAACTTTTCCCCACTAAGTGTTATATTAGGCATGTGTTTGTCATACACAAGCTTTACTGCATGGAAATATGCCCTTTAAAACCTAATTTGATGAATATTTTAATAAAAGTATGTTGAATTGTTTGAAACTCGTGGTTTGTATCAATTAAAATGAACATATGGATTTTGTCTTCTATTCTATCAGTGTGGCGTATCATATGTATTTATGAAATTTCAACCACGGCACCTTTGGGATGAATTCACTTGATCACAATGATTTTTTGATAGACCATTGAATATGGTTTGCTAGTAATGGATTTGTTCAAAACGTTTGCATCTATGTTCATCATGGATATTGCTATGTAGTGTTCTCTTCTTCGTAGTGTCCTTGTCTGGCTTTGGTATCAGGGTACTGGTGGCCTCATAAAATGAGTTTTTTTTTTTTTTTCAGCTTGTGTTTCCTTTTGTTAATTTTAAAGATAAAAGGAGGGAAACATTAACAGACATACAACATTTTACAACATATCACAAGCACAGTACAGACAATACAGAGTTACAAACAAA